>NC_054385.1:31946491-31989840 GCF_017654675.1 Xenopus laevis
GAACTTGATTGAGGCTTTGAACCACAAACTTCTCTGTTAACTGCGGAATGCGCTAACAGATTGTCCTATAGTCACCTTCGGCCTGCTTCTGAAACTTTGTTTGCGTTGCATGAGATACGGGTGGTCAAGAGAAGGTTCACCGAAATTTGAACTCGGATCGCTGGATTCAAAGTCCAGAGTGCTGACCATTACACCATGGAACCTTCGTTGGCGCCTGACTTAAGCAAATTGGGCAACTGGGCACAGAGTACCTTGTGCTCGACATACGCGTCATGTGATTCAGATGCAAGAATACATTTGATTCTGGGACAGATCTATACACCCATAAAACTTGATTGAGGCTTTGAACCACAAACTTCTCGGTTAGCGACGGAATGCGCTAACAGATTGTCCTAAAGTCACCTTCCAGCCTGCATCTGAAACATTGTTTGCTTGCATGAGACGCGGGTCGCAAAGAGAAGGTTCCACCGAGATTTGAACTCGGATCAATGGATTCAGAGTCCAGAGTGGCTAACCATTACACCATGGAACCTTAGCTGGTGCCTCTTAGACCCTGTAAAAGGTGCATTTATGGTCACGATATTCAAGATAATGCCCTTTGTTTCTGAGTAATCTTCTTTAGGTATCTTGTTATTGCGGCCCATAGGTTAGTGACCATTTCCTTTCACACTTTAATATAGTGATTGGAAAGGGGTGGTACCTTCCTCTTTAACCTCCATCTTCTGGCCTGGGTGGATGTGTCTGGGGAGCCCTGTTGACAGACATCAAGGTCCAGTTAAGAGCTCTGCCCTTGAGGGGCAACCCTTCTAGTGAAGTCGGGGAGAGTCTAGTTGGAAGCCAAGAAAATGCATATGCACTATTTTTATTTGGGGTTTGTACATGCCCCATACTTTGGTTAAATCTACGCATATTGGGAATCAGGCTGTTTAATAGGACTCCTAGCGTTCATATTTTGGGTGATTTGCCTCTGTATGTAAGAAATAATGCAAGATGAATGTGGAAAATCCCAAACTATTAGGTTTTTTGTTGGTTTGTTTTTAAATGTCAGAAACAGTGCTACGTTTAGGACACCTTTGCAGTTGGGGTATTTTGGTGTCGGTCGGAATCTTTGTTGGATTTGTCAGAATGTCTTCTTTCCAAACATATGGGCTTTTGGGGGTCCAGCATAGCTGTTTTTGCTATCTAGAAGGTGGGCACCTAAAGGGAATCCGTAGTCAGCAGGAACCGAGCCTGCGCGGGGAGGCTTCAAGTACGTGACTTTAACCACGCATAGATTTCTTGTTTTTATGGTTTTGAGCCAAACCACCTTCCTTTGCCCTTTTGAATGCCTCCAGAATACAGCTATCTGGATATCCATCCTTTTCACAGGTTGTTTAAGGTCATGACAAGCACACAACTGCATTTTGCGGGGATTTCTTGCAAATGACAAGTCCATTACTCATTTCAGATCACCCAAAGTTATACCCAGGGAGGGAGAGGCAACTAAAGACCAAGCGTAGTCGGCAGGGATTCGAACCTGCGCGGGGAGACACCAATGGAATTTCCAGTCCATCGCCTTAACCACTCGGCCACGACTACTGCGCCGGAGCTGTGATTTAGACTGCTTGACCGAAGCTGCATGATGCCGTAACTTCCGGCCCTCGGTCAAAGGCTCGTCGGGTAGTATCGGATGTGATTCGCACGCAAGCTAAGTGGATCCAAGTTGTAACCAACTGACTTCGTCCGGAATGAGGGAAAAGTCATTGGTGTACACGGCTTTTGCAGAAAGCAACCAGAAGTTTGGCCCGCATTAAATTTCATTAGGTGTTCGTGGCCGGGTGACTTTTTGGTATGCCAACTTACGACAACGTTTCCATAATAAGCCTTTGTTGAGCAGAGAGTAGGTGCGTCCTTATTTAGACAGCAGATTCCTTTCTTCCTCTTTTGAAAGTATTCAGTAGCTGTCAAAAGGGCCCTTTTCTTTGGGGTTGTTAGCAGCATTTGAAGCAGGGGCACAAGATGTTTATTGCGTGTTTTGCCTGGTGATCTAGAAAACTTCAGCAGGCATGTAGGTCACCGATAGAAGTTTTTGCTGTGCAGAGGGGGGAGGAGCAACTAGTGCGGAACCCGTAGCTGACAGGATTTGAACCTGCGCGGGGGAAAGCCCAACGAATTTCAAATCCATCGCCTTAACCACTCAGTCACGAATGCAGAGCCTCAGCTGACAAAGTGGTTTTATGACTCAGCGGGAGCTGACCAAATAAGAGAAGAAAGTATTGCCAATACCTGTATTTGATTTCAACGGGGTGCTCCCACTTTTATTCAAGGTGCTTCCAGACACTTAACAATGGATCAAACGTTTCGGGACCGCATGGCCCTTCCTCAGTGATACCCAACCATAGAGCGTGTACATATTTATAGACATTCAAACAGCGACCTCTTGTGGTGGTCGATACAAAATACTTTAAAACAATTAAATAACAGTGTAACAATGTTAAAAGCATCACAGTGTATCCATTTCACTTTCAAAACCTGTTTCTCAATGTGACTATCATTATAGATACATATAATGGATTAAATTACTAAAATACTCCTTTATCATGTGAATCGTGAATTATTATTCTCTATTTAACAATTGGTAACATTAACCCATTAATCCTCAACCTGAGTGATATACTCCATGCTTACAAAAAACACTATTTACACTTTACAACACATAGTTTGTTAACATACTGATATTTGTTACTCACTGACTATAGTACAATTAGCTGGATGATGCATACATCTCACTTCTTATTGAAGATGTTCCTTATTTTAATGCTGTAAGAAAATGTGTACAAATTAATAATGGCACGAACACATTAACATCTAAAACGCGTTGGTATAGACTTAAAGAAAACAATTTAATCCCCAACTCTCGTTCAGCCCCTTAGGGGCTAGGGTTCCCAGCTTCCATATCCAGAAACACTCCGCTGTAGATAATTTTTTATCAGAATTAGTTTGCCTGGGATTGATTTCTTCTAGCACTTGCCATCTCAATTGCGCAACACTGTGTCTGTGTTCAGACCAATGTTGCCCAACCGAGGTGGCTTTGGTATGTGCATTTCGAATGGAGCTTCGGTGTTCATTTAGGCGTAATCTCACTGGTCTATTTGTCTTCCCTACATATCCCCATTCCACAAGGGCATTTTAAGTAGTAGATTACATTTTTGGATAAACAGGTGTGGTACCCCCCGTAATTTAATTGATGTTCCTTGTGTGGGATGTGAAACAGTATCCCCCTTTATAATGCTATTACAGTTCTGGCATGAGAGACAAGGAAACGTTCCAATTACTGGTTTACCCAGAAATCTCTGTTTAGCTGTTACTGGGGGTTGCATATCAGTGTGTACCACATAGTCACCCACATTTTTTCCTCTTTTGTAAGCAAACAAGGGAAATTCACTGAAAGACCTTGAGGTTGTAGGGTCATTCATCAGAATAGGCCAGTATTTTCTGACCACTTTTTTAACACGTTTTGAGTGTGTGTCATAAGTGGACACAAAAGGTATCCTTTGGGCCCTTTCCTCTTTTTTCTTTGTGTCTAGCAGTGTTTCTCTTGTGAGCTTATCTACCTCAATTTCTGCCTTCCGTAAGATTGATTTGGGGTATCCCTTCTTTCTGAACACAGTTAGCATTTTTTCTTTACTGTCCTGATAATTTTCAGTGGTTGAGGTAATACGCTTACACGCATCAATTGGCTCTTCGGGAGACCTGACATCGTGTTAGGAGGGTGGAAGCTGTCAAATCTTAACATACTATTTTTGTCAACTGACTTTCTGTATAAGTTAGTAGACAGTTTATCTTTCACCCTCCTAACCTGAACGTCCAGGAACTCAATTTGTGTCTCATCAAAATGTAGTACAAATTTAATAGTATTGTGCGTCCGATTAATATATTCTCCAAATTGTAACAATTTATCTCTTGAACCTTTCCACACAAAAAAATGTCGTCCACAAAGCGGCTGTACCAAAAAATGGATTCAGAAAACAATATGTTCTGTAGGATGATTTGCTCCTCTAGATCATACATAAATATGTTGGCGTAATTCGGTGCCATATTAGCACCCATACTGGTACCTTGTTTTTTGTAAGTGATATTGTGTGCCAAACCGAAAATAATTCCTTGTAAGGACAATCTCTAGCAGGGAGCATATCAATTGTACTAAAGGCGAGTCCTGGACATATTCTCTGTGTAACTGTTTTCTTACCGCTTCTACCCCTTCAGTGTGTGGAATACAGGTATATAAACTTGATACATCCATTGTGCATAAAAATACCCGCTCATCTTCACGTAACTTAATATGAGCAATTTTGTTTAAAAAATCTGTTGTGTCTCTAAGACACGTGGGTAATTTCTGCACAATGGGGTTCAAGTAACTGTCTATAAAGACTGCTAGCGGTTGCAACAGTGAATCATTCCCTGAGACTATTGGTCTCCCTGGGGGCTTTGATGGATGTTTGTGGATTTTGGGCAGCAAATAAAAAATGGGAACTCTTGGATGTGTTACTGTCAATGCTATTTTAATTTCAGGTGTTATTATCCCTTCTAGTTCTGCCTCATATAGGAGACTATCAATTTCTGTCTTAAATTTACTAGTGGGATCTTCTGTTAATAATAGGTAGTGTTCCTCATTATTAAGCTGATTAATTGCTTCTTGCACATACATTTCTTTGTCCATAACCACTGTAGCACCTCCTTTGTCTGCCCTTTTTATGACCACATTTTGGTCCTTTCCCAAGGCTGTTAGCGCCAATTGTTCAGACTTAGGAAGGTTACGGTGGGTACTGGGCAAAGGTCTGTTTTCCCAAAGCTTTTGACATTCATTTGTTACCAGACTCTGAAACATATTAAGTGCCTTATTATCTATAGGTGGATCAAATGTACTTTTTTTATACAATTTCTTAGGAGTGACCATTTTTGAAGACTGCTGCACAACATTACCCTTATCTTGAAACCAAAGTTTCAGCCGCAAATTGCGCATAAATTTGAAAAAATCAACCTGAAAATCAAAAAAACCAACACTGTGTGTGGGTACAAACGAAAGTCCTCTGTTAAGAACACGTTGTTCTACAGGAGACAGTTCCCTTGAGGAGATATTGTGTATCAAGTTCTCACCTACTGCTTGTGTTTCCTCCGAGTCACAGGGGTTTGCGCAGTGGTGTCCATTGATGCTGCTCTCTGGGTCTTGCCTGTACTGCGCGTGCCTTCTCTCTCTTCCCTCTGTAGCACTTCCTCGTTGTTTATTCTGCCCCTTCTGTTGTCCTCCTGATCGCTCTGCGGCGTACTTGTGGCTAAAAAAGCTTTTCCGCTCCTTGAGTTCCCTGAAGACGCTGTGGAGGAAGACGGGCGTTGGTCTCTGGTGCTGGCTGACGTCATCGGAGTGCGCAAACCTCGGCGCCATCGCTCCTGGGTCCTAGTGCGCTTCCTTTCTGCCGCCCAGGTGTATACACGATCGGATTCGTAGTCCAGGGTGTCTCTCCTATATTTCTGGAGTTTCTTCTGCACCAGATCAGCGCGGAAATCTGCAAGAGAGGCTTGTAGTTCAATGTTGAACTTGTTAAAGTTTTCAGAGGTGATTCTTAACTTTAATTCTGTTGTTGCAGTCACCAGTTTCCTGCTGAGTGCTTTTAATATTACTTTGCAGCCCTTGTATCGTGTGAATCATCAGGTCCAACGAGCACCTGTTTAGGATAGCATACCACTTATCCATAAATTGTTTATCTTCCTTATTAAAAAACGGCAGCAAGGTACATCTCAAGCCTCTGGGTATTCTGGCCACTTTTGCATATTCAGCTAATGTACTGCAATGGAGACTCAGGCTTATTTCCTTTTTGGCCAATGTCTCGATCTTTCTTTTCACTTCTTTATCAGGAGTAACAGAAACATCAAGCACATCTGAGAGGGATTCTCCTACAGATGACAAAATCTCTGCTCTCTCTTGTTGGGAGAAGCTGAAAGTGTCAGCACTCTTTTTTGTGATAGTATTTAATCTTCAAACGACATCGTTTGTAACTTGATTCCCCAATGTGGCAATGTTACTCAATTGTAGAAAATAATCGTAGCAGGGGATGCAGGTATATATGGCCCTGGCCTAGCCACAAGCCAGTATAAATCTCAGAAAAGAAAGTATTGCCAATACCTGTATTTGATTTCAACGGGGTGCTCCCACTTTTATTCAAGGTGCTTCCAGACACTTAACAATGGATCAAACGTTTCGGGACCGCATGGCCCTTCCTCAGTGATACCCAACCATAGAGCGTGTTTTAAAGTATTTTGTATCGACCACCACAAGAGGTCGCAGTTTGAATGTCTATAAATAAGTACACGCTCTATGGTTGGGTATCACTGAGGAAGGGCCATGCGGTCCCGAAACGTTTGATCCATTGTTAAGTGTCTGAAGCACCTTGAATAAAAGTGGGAGCACCCCGTTGAAATCAAATACAGGTATTGGCAATACCTTTCTTTTCTGAGATTTATACTGGCTTGTGGCTAGGCCAGGGCCATATATACCTGCATCCCCTGCTACGATTATTTTCTACAATTGAGTAACATTGCCACATTGGGGAATCAAGTTACAAACGATGTCGTTTGAAGATTTAAATACTATCACAAAAAAGAGTGCTGACACTTTCAGCTTCTCCCAACAAGAGAGAGCAGAGATTTTGTCATCTGTAGGAGAATCCCTCTCAGATGTGCTTGATGTTTCTGTTACTCCTGATAAAGAAGTGAAAAGAAAGATCGAGACATTGGCCAAAAAGGAATAAGCCTGAGTCTCCATTGCAGTACATTAGCTGAATATGCAAAAGTGGCCAGAATACCCAGAGGCTTGAGATGTACCTTGCTGCCGTTTTTTAATAAGGAAGATAAACAATTTATGGATAAGTGGTATGCTATCCTAAACAGGTGCTCGTTGGACCTGATGATTCACACGATACAAGGGCTGCAAAGTAATATTAAAAGCACTCAGCAGGAACTGGTGACTGCAACAACAGAATTAAGTTAAGAATCACCTCTGAAAACTTTAACAAGTTCAACATTGAACTACAAGCCTCTCTTGCAGATTTCCGCGCTGATCTGGTGCAGAAGAAACTCCAGAAATATAGGAGAGACACCCTGGACTACGAATCCGATCGTGTATACACCTGGGCGGCAGAAAGGAAGCGCACTAGGACCCAGGAGCGATGGCGCCGAGGTTTGCGCACTCCGATGACGTCAGCCAGCACCAGAGACCAACGCCCGTCTTCCTCCACAGCGTCTTCAGGGAACTCAAGGAGCGGAAAAGCTTTTTTAGCCACAAGTACGCCGCAGAGCGATCAGGAGGACAACAGAAGGGGCAGAATAAACAACGAGGAAGTGCTACAGAGGGAAGAGAGAGAAGGCACGCGCAGTACAGGCAAGACCCAGAGAGCAGCATCAATGGACACCACTGCGCAAACCCCTGTGACTCGGAGGAAACACAAGCAGTAGGTGAGAACTTGATACACAATATCTCCTCAAGGGAACTGTCTCCTGTAGAACAACGTGTTCTTAACAGAGGACTTTCGTTTTGTACCCACACACAGTGTTGGTTTTTTTGATTTTTCAGGTTGATTTTTTCAAATTTATGCGCAATTTGCGGCTGAAACTTTGGTTTCAGATAAGGGTAATGTTGTGCAGCAGTCTTCAAAAATGGTCACTCCTAAGAAATTGTATAAAAAAGTACATTTGATCCACCTATAGATAATAAGGCACTTAATATGTTTCAGAGTCTGGTAACAAATGAATGTCAAAAGCTTTGGGAAACAGACCTTTGCCCAGTACCCACCGTAACCTTCCTAAGTCTGAACAATTGGCGCTAACAGCCTTGGGAAAGGACCAAAATGTGGTCATAAAAAGGGCAGACAAAGGAGGTGCTACAGTGGTTATGGACAAAGAAATGTATGTGCAAGAAGCAATTAATCAGCTTAATAATGAGGAACACTACCTATTATTAACAGAAGATCCCACTAGTAAATTTAAGACAGAAATTGATAGTCTCCTATATGAGGCAGAACTAGAAGGGATAATAACACCTGAAATTAAAATAGCATTGACAGTAACACATCCAAGAGTTCCCATTTTTTATTTGCTGCCCAAAATCCACAAACATCCATCAAAGCCCCCAGGGAGACCAATAGTCTCAGGGAATGATTCACTGTTGCAACCGCTAGCAGTCTTTATAGACAGTTACTTGAACCCCATTGTGCAGAAATTACCCACGTGTCTTAGAGACACAACAGATTTTTTAAACAAAATTGCTCATATTAAGTTACGTGAAGATGAGCGGGTATTTTTATGCACAATGGATGTATCAAGTTTATATACCTGTATTCCACACACTGAAGGGGTAGAAGCGGTAAGAAAACAGTTACACAGAGAATATGTCCAGGACTCGCCTTTAGTACAATTGATATGCTCCCCTGCTAGAGATTGTCCTTACAAGGAATTATTTTCGGTTTGGCACACAATATCACTTACAAAAACAAGGTACCAGTATGGGTGCTAATATGGCACCGAATTACGCCAACATATTTATGTATGATCTAGAGGAGCAAATCATCCTACAGAACATATTGTTTTCTGAATCCATTTTTTGGTACAGCCGCTTTGTGGACGACATTTTTTTTGTGTGGAAAGGTTCAAGAGATAAATTGTTACAATTTGGAGAATATATTAATCGGACGCACAATACTATTAAATTTGTACTACATTTTTGATGAGACACAAATTGAGTTCCTGGACGTTCAGGTTAGGAGGGTGAAAGATAAACTGTCTACTAACTTATACAGAAAGTCAGTTGACAAAAATAGTATGTTAAGATTTGACAGCTTCCACCCTCCTAACACGATGTCAGGTCTCCCGAAGAGCCAATTGATGCGTTGTAAGCGTATTACCTCAACCACTGAAAATTATCAGGACAGTAAAGAAAAAATGCTAACTGTGTTCAGAAAGAAGGGATACCCCAAATCAATCTTACGGAAGGCAGAAATTGAGGTAGATAAGCTCACAAGAGAAACACTGCTAGACACAAAGAAAAAAGAGGAAAGGGCCCAAAGGATACCTTTTGTGTCCACTTATGACACACACTCAAAACGTGTTAAAAAAGTGGTCAGAAAATACTGGCCTATTCTGATGAATGACCCTACAACCTCAAGGTCTTTCAGTGAATTTCCCTTGTTTGCTTACAAAAGAGGAAAAATGTGGGTGACTATGTGGTACACACTGATATGCAACCCCCAGTAACAGCTAAACAGAGATTTCTGGGTAAACCAGTAATTGGAACGTTTCCTTGTCTCTCATGCCAGAACTGTAATAGCATTATAAAGGGGGATACTGTTTCACATCCCACACAAGGAACATCAATTAAATTACGGGGGTACCACACCTGTTTATCCAAAAATGTAATCTACTACTTAAAATGCCCTTGTGGAATGGGATATGTAGGGAAGACAAATAGACCAGTGAGATTACGCCTAAATGAACACCGAAGCTCCATTCGAAATGCACATACCAAAGCCACCTCGGTTGGGCAACATTGGTCTGAACACAGACACAGTGTTGCGCAATTGAGATGGCAAGTGCTAGAAGAAATCAATCCCAGGCAAACTAATTCTGATAAAAAATTATTACAGCGGGAGTGTTTCTGGATATGGAAGCTGGGAACCCTAGCCCCTAAGGGCTGAACGAGAGTTGGGGATTAAATTGTTTCTTTAAGTCTATACCAACGCGTTTTAGATGTTAATGTGTTCGTGCCATTATTAATTTGTACACATTTTCTTACAGCATTAAAATAAGGAACATCTTCAATAAGAAGTGAGATGTATGCATCATCCAGCTAATTGTACTATAGTCAGTGAGTAACAAATATCAGTATGTTAACAAACTATGTGTTGTAAAGTGTAAATAGTGTTTTTTGTAAGCATGGAGTATATCACTCAGGTTGAGGATTAATGGGTTAATGTTACCAATTGTTAAATAGAGAATAATAATTCACGATTCACATGATAAAGGAGTATTTTAGTAATTTTAATCCATTTATATGTATCTATAATGATAGTCACATTGAGAAACAGGTTTTGAAAGTGAAATGGATACACTGTGATGCTTTTAACATTGTTACACTGTTATTTAATTGTTTTAAAGTATTTTGTATCGACCACCACAAGAGGTCGCTGTTTGAATGTCTATAAATATGTACACGCTCTATGGTTGGGTATCACTGAGGAAGGGCCATGCGGTCCCGAAACGTTTGATCCATTGTTAAGTGTCTGGAAGCACCTTGAATAAAAGTGGGAGCACCCCGTTGAAATCAAATACAGGTATTGGCAATACTTTCTTTTCTGAGATTTATACTGGCTTGTGGCTAGGCCAGGGCCATATATACCTGCATCCCCTGCTACGATTATTTTCTACAGCTGACCAAATAAGGCCACTGGGCTGGGAGTACCTTGTGCTAGACGTACACGTGATGTGATTCAGACGCAAGAACACATTTGATTCTGCTACAGATCTATACACCCATAGAACTTGATTGAGGCTTTGAACCACAAACTTCTCTGTTAACTGCGGAATGCGCTAACAGATTGTCCTATAGTCACCTTCGGCCTGCTTCTGAAACTTTGTTTGCGTTGCATGAGATCACGGGTGGTCAAGAGAAGGTTCCACCGAGATTTGAACTCGGATCGCTGGATTCAAAGTCCAGAGTGCTGACTCATTACACCATGGAACCTTCGTTGGCGCCTGACTTAAGCAAATTGGGCAACTGGGCACAGAGTACCTTGTGCTCGACATACGCGTCATGTGATTCAGATGCAAGAATACATTTGATTCTGGGACAGATCTATACACCCATAAAACTTGATTGAGGCTTTGAACCACAAACTTCTCGGTTAGCGACGGAATGCGCTAACAGATTGTCCTAAAGTCACCTTCAGCCTGCATCTGAAACATTGTTTGTCTTGCATGAGACGCGGGTCGCAAAGAGAAGGTTCCACCGAGATTTGAACTCGGATCACTGGATTCAGAGTCCAGAGTGCTAACCATTACACCATGGAACCTTAGCTGGTGCCTCTTAGACCCTGTAATAAGGTGCATTTATGGTCACGATATTCAAAGATAATGCCTTTGTTTCTGAGTAATCTTCTTTAGGTATCTTTGTTATTGGCCCATAGGTTAGTGACCATTTCCTTTCACACTTTAATATAGTGATTGGAAAGGGGTGGTACTTCCTCTTTAACCTCCATCTTCTGGCCTGGGTGGATGTGTCTGGGGAGCCTGTTGACAGACATCAAGGTCCAGTTAAGAGCTCTGCCCTTGAGGGGCAACCCTTCTAGTGAAGTCGGGGAGAGTCTAGTTGGAAGCCAAGAAAATGCATATGCACTATTTTTATTTGGGGTTTGTACATGCCCCATACTTTGGTAAATCTACGCATATTGGGAATCAGGCTGTTTAATAGACTCCTAGCGTTCATATTTTGGGTGATTTGCCTCTGTATGTAAGAAATAATGCAAGATGAATGTGGAAAATCCCAAACTATTAGGTTTTTTGTTGGTTTGTTTTTAAATGTCAGAAACAGTGCTACGTTTAGGACACCTTTGCAGTTGGGTATTTTGGTGTCGGTCGGAATCTTTGTTGGATTTGTCAGAATGTCTTCTTTCCAAACATATGGGGCTTTTGGGGGTCCAGCATAGCTGTTTTTGCTATCTAGAAGGTGGCACCTAAAGGGAATCCCGTAGTCAGCAGGAACCGAGCCTGCGCGGGGAGGCTTCAAGTACGTGACTTTAACCACGCATAGATTTCTTGTTTTTATGGTTTTGAGCCAAACCACCTTCCTTTGCCCTTTTGAATGCCTCCAGAATACAGCTATCTGGATATCCATCCTTTTCACAGGTTGTTTAAGGTCATGACAAGCACACAAACTGCATTTTGCGGGGATTTCTTGCAAATGACAAGTCCATTACTCAATTTCAGATCACCCAAAGTTATACCCAGGGAGGGAGAAGGCAACTAAAGACCAAGCGTAGTCGGCAGGATTCGAACCTGCGCGGGGAGACCCAATGGATTTCTAGTCCATCGCCTTAACCACTCGGCCACGACTACTGCGCCGGAGCTGTGATTTAGACTGCTGACCGAAGCTGCATGATGCCGTAACTTCCGGCCCTCGGTCAAAGGCTCGTCGGGTAGTATCGGATGTGATTCGCACGCAAGCTAAGTGGATCCAAGTTGTAACCAACTGACTTCGTCCGGAATGAGGGAAAAGTCATTGGTGTACACGGCTTTGCAGAAAGCAACCAGAAGTTTGGCCGCATTAAATTTCATTAGGTTGTTCGTGGCCGGGTGACTTTTTGGTATGCAACTTACGACAACGTTTCCATAATAAGCCTTTGTTGAGCAGAGAGTAGGTGCGTCCTTATTTTAGACAGCAGATTCCTTTCTTCCTCTTTTGAAAGTATTCAGTAGCTGTCAAAAGGGCCCTTTTCTTTGGGGGTTGTTAGCAGCATTTGAGGCAGGGCAAAGATGTTTATTGCGTGTTTTGCCTGGTGATCTAGAAAACTTCAGCAGGCATGTAGGTCACCGATAGAAGTTTTTGCTGTGCAGGGGGGGGAGGAGCAACTAGTGCGGAACCCGTAGCTGACAGGATTTGAACCTGCGCGGGGGGAAAGCCCAACGAATTTCAAATCCATCGCCTTAACCACTCGGTCACGAATGCAGAGCCTCAGCTGACAAAGTGGTTTTATGACTCAGCGGGAGCTGACCAAATAAGGCCACTGGGCTGGGAGTACCTTGTGCTAGACGTACACGTGATGTGATTCAGACGCAAGAACACATTTGATTCTGCTACAGATCTATACACCCATAGAACTTGATTGAGGCTTTGAACCACAAACTTCTCTGTTAACTGCGGAATGCGCTAACAGATTGTCCTATAGTCACCTTCGGCCCTGCTTCTGAAACTTTGTTTGCGTTGCCATGAGATACGGGTGGTCAAGAGAAGGTTCCACCGAGATTTGAACTCGGATCGCTGGATTCAAAGTCCAGAGTGCTGACCATTACACCATGGAACCTTCGTTGGCGCCTGACTTAAGCAAATTGGGCAACTGGGCACAGAGTACCTTGTGCTCGACATACGCGTCATGTGATTCAGATGCAAGAATACATTTGATTCTGGGACAGATCTATACACCCATAAAACTTGATTGAGGCTTTGAACCACAAACTTCTCGGTTAGCGACGGAATGCCGCTAACAGATTGTCCTAAAAGTCACCTTCAGCCTGCATCTGAAACATTGTTTGTCTTGCATGAGACGCGGGTCGCAAAGAGAAGGTTCCACCGAGATTTGAACTCGGATCACTGGATTCAGAGTCCAGAGTGCTAACCATTACACCATGGAACCTTAGCTGGCGCCTCTTAGACCCTGTAATAAGGTGCATTTATGTCACGATATTCAAAGATAATGCCTTTGTTTCTGAGTAATCTTCTTTAGGTATCTTTGTTATTGGCCCATAGGTTAGTGACCATTTCCTTTCACACTTTAAATAGTGATTGGAAAGGGGTGGTACTTCCTCTTTAACCTCCATCTTCTGGCCTGGGTGGATGTGTCTGGGGAGCCTGTTGACAGACATCAAGGTCCAGTTAAGAGCTCTGCCCTTGAGGGGCAACCCTTCTAGTGAAGTCGGGGAGAGTCTAGTTGGAAGCCAAGAAATGCATATGCACTACTTTTTATTTGGGGTTTGTACATGCCCCATACTTTGGTAAATCTACTACGCATATTGAGAATCAGGCTGTTTAATAGACTCCTAGCGTTCATATTTTGGGTGATTTGCCTCTGCATGTAAGAAAATTATGGCAAGATGAAGTGGAAAATACCCAACTAATTAGTGCTTTTTTGTTGGTCTTGTTTTTTAAAATGTCAGAAACAGTCGCTACGTTTAGACACCTTGCAGTTGGGTTATTTTGGGTGTCGGTCCGGAAGTTTTGTTGGATTTGTCAGACATGTCTTCCTTTCCAAACATGGGGCTTTTGGGGGTCCAGCATCAAGCCTTTCTTTTGCTATACTAGAGGTGGCACCTAAAGGAAATCCTTGTAGTTGCAGCAAGGTAAACCTGAGCCTGCGCGGGGAGGCTTCAGTACGTGAACTTGTAACGTCACGCATAGATTCTTGTTTTTATGGTTTTGAGCCAACCCACACTTCCTTTGCCCTTTTGAATGCCTCCAGAATACAGCTATCTGGATATCCATCCTTTTCACAGGTTGTTTAAGGTCATGACAAGCACGCAAACTGCATTTTGCGGGGATTTTTTGCAAATGACAAGTCCATTACTCATTTCAGATCACCCAAAGTTTAACCCAGGGAGGGAGAGGCAACTAAAGACCAAGCGTAGTCGGCAGGATTCGAACCTGCGCGGGGAGACCCCAATGGATTTCTAGTCCATCGCCTTAACCACTCGCCACGACTACTGCGCGGAGCTGTGATTTAGACTGCTGACCGAAGCTGCATGATGCCGTAACTTCCGGCCCTCGTCAAAAGGCTCGTCGGGTAGTATCGGATGTGATTCGCACGCAAGCTAAGTGGATCCAAGTTGTAACCAACTGACTTCGTCCGGAATGAGGGAAAAGTCATTGGTGTACACGGCTTTGCAGAAAGCAAACAGAAGTTTGGCCGCATTAAATTTCATTAGGTTGTTCGTGGCCGGTGACTTTTTGGTATGCAACTTACGACAACGTTTCCATAATAAGCCTTTGTTGAGCAGAGAGTAGGTGCGTCCTTATTTTAGACAGCAGATTCCTTTCTTCCTCTTTTGAAAGTATTCAGTAGCTGTCAAAAGGGCCCTTTTCTTTGGGGGTTGTTAGCAGCATTTGAAGCAGGGCAAAGATGTTATTGCGTGTTTTGCCTGGTGATCTAGAAAACTTCAGCAGGCATGTAGGTCACCGATAGAAGTTTTTGCTGTGCAGAGGGGGAGGAGCAACTAGTGCAGAAACCCATAGCTGACAGGATTTGAACCTGCGCGGGGGAAAGCCAACGAATTTCAAATCCATCGCCTTAACCACTCGGTCACGAATGCAGATTCTACATGCATTAGTAGAAAGCAGGCAAACTACAGCGCTCACATATTAAATGCTATCTTACTTGTCCTCATCCTCTCTCAGGCTGTTGTAATCTCCAGGTTGACAGAATTTCTGCCCTCCTAGCTTTTCAGCTGCAGTAAGTCACTATAAAATAGAATAGAGGTTAATAATTTATTCTAATGCATTCTTTTCCTAGTGAATTGATTAGCTATTGAGCTACCCTATAGCATTCCCTTAGTTTATTCGATTCTTCATTTAATCCACTATCTCTGCAGCACCCTAGCTATAATTCATAGATGACTGTGCTACTAAATTATAATAATATAGATTGTCATGGAATCTCCCCATCCAAATCGCAGGCTGCACGCTCATAACCATCTGTTCTCTTTTCTCCAACAATCTTATATCGCGGCTAACTTTCGCTTGTATACTAAAAATAATCTTCATTATTAAAAAAAATTTAATCGGGCCCTCTGTGAAACTCCAAAAAAAATCCATACCTGTCTTGATGGGCACCTGTGGCGTTCTACCTCTGCACAGGTTCTTCAGCAGAAATCAATCCTGGTGATGCTGCATCAAATAAGACAAGTGTGCAATTAATTCAATGTGACAATGAAAAAGGCGCAAGGCTTTGTTAGCCCAGAAATGAATAGAATCTAGTGTAAGTACTCCACTTTGAGGAAATCACTGGCGAGTTCTAAAATAAACTTATCTCCGGCTCAGTACCTCTGTTGCGAATGCTACCACTGTCGTCTCCAGCATTCTCTGTTGTTTCCTGTACTTGCTTCTGAAAATAGAGCCAGCAATCTTTGAGAAAAATATAAGGATTTCAGTTATTGATAGGCAACGTGGTTTCGCCTAACTAATAGCAATAGGAAAGAGCCTCCTCACCTGGAAGCATTCTCTTCCTTCCCTCCAACTGCCACTATCTCCTCATTCAGCTTTGGAGCAGAGGTGTAAAGAACTTTCACCTTTTTCCCTAACAGTTCGCAGCTCCTTACCCGGCTACTCAGGTCTTAGCCTGTCCGTGGTGACATTGGCAACAGCTTTCTGCCCCTGCTGCTAGTCCCGCAATTTTCTTTCTTTGATGTTTATTAGCAGCTCCTGCCGTATGCTAAAAGATACTTACCCCATACTTACCGACGAGCCCCAAAAATTCAAAAGACTGACTGATGTCAACAGTCATATAGAGAATGGAAAAATTTTGAAAAAATTATTAAGCTCTTATATTCTCCAAACTATAATGAATATTGTACAATAGACATGATATTTGTGAAGAATCATCAGAGAAATGTTAAAAAATATTTTAT
Source organism: Xenopus laevis (assembly GCF_017654675.1). Taxonomy (NCBI): domain Eukaryota; kingdom Metazoa; phylum Chordata; class Amphibia; order Anura; family Pipidae; genus Xenopus; species Xenopus laevis. The sequence goes on from NC_054385.1 coordinate 31,962,908, forward strand.
TGTACTAAGGCTCTTCCTTTGCATTGACAGTCTCCCCTTTATCTTTTTGTCAGTAATAAAAGAACAGCTATTTAATATTCTCCAATCTGCCGATTACCCAGTATGCCCGTTGCCGACATGAGATGACCACACACTTGCGCCCATCTTAAAACTCCGTGTACAAGAAAAGACAAGTTAGTTACTAGAAGTCACGCTTTAGTGGAGATTAAAGAAACAAGTTCTGGTAAATCACAAACAGAAGACAAGCCACCTCTCTGAACACACAGGCTTAACACCTGTGGGCAAAGTAGGGAAAGGGAAGCAAGATATGCGCAAAGTGTCTTTATTTATGATCAATCAAACTTCTTGATCCCCAATTGATTTAAAACGGGGATTAGTCAGGAGCAACCAAATCATTCACAAGCTGCCATTGTTGATGTTAGAAATGTAAGTTTTAAATGTTATACATTTTACTCACACTTGGCAATGTTTTCCGTGTGCGTCAGGGCCGGACACTAGGCGGTGCGGCAGAGTCAGGTCGCTCCGTAGTTGCCATCAGTGAGTGGCGCACGTTCAAAAAAGCATTTTTTTTTTATTTTTTTGTTTTCCTTTCTTTTAGTTTTTTTTAAGTTGATTATTTAATTATTTACTTTACATTATTTTATATTCATGGCACTCTTTGCCTGGGGGTAAACCATACCCGCCTACCTTCCAGCACTTCCCGCCACCCTCTCCCTCTTCGCCGGCAACTTAGTACCTGCAGCTTAAGAGCTGCCTCTGGATGGCGGCCATCGCCGTATCTTCGCGTCCACCACACGTTACGCCCGTCAAGCGCCCACGTCCAGTGACGTCACTGGCGCTACACGACAGAGAGTTTGGTGGACAAGGCACCGTTGGTGTGGCTCAGATCCAGGCTCCATGCTCAGCCACCTGCCTTGCACTACTGTTTGCAGCACTGAAAGCATTGGATTCTGTACTTAAAGTTCCTGCTGCTGGCAACAGCCCAGTACAGACTTTGACGGCAGTTTTTTTTAATGTTGCTGCTGGCTGGCACAGGTACATCGAACTTGAGGGGTGGGGGCCGCGATGATCATAATTTTATTTTTGCTGCTGCTTACCGCCACAAAGTTAAAAAGATTGTTCCAGGGCAGTATGATGGCTGCTGGCTACAGGGGCGAGGACATGGCCAGTATGTTATGGCTGCTGTACAGGGGCCGAATATGAGGGTAGCTACGTGGTTACAGGTACAGGGGGGCCGTTTGGTTTGGCTACTGGCACAGTACAGTGGGGCCGCTTATGATGGATCGGCTACTGGCACAGCTACAGGGGCGCGCAGTATGATGCATATGATTGGCTACTGGCACAGGTACAGCGGGAGGCAGTATGGATCGCTGCTGGCCACAGGCGGGGCAGTATGATGGCATAGCATGGGGGCTGTCTGACACGGGCGGCAGTATTGATGGTTGGCATAAACTGACACAGTACAAGAGCAGTATGGATTGGCTTGCTAGGCACAGGTACAGGGTGGCTCAGTAGCGATTGCTACTGGCACAGGTACAGGGGCAAGTATGATGGCATATGACAGGATGGCTGCCTGGCAACAGGTACAGGGGGCAGTATGGATGGCTGCTGGCACATGGCTACAGGGGGCTGCTATGATGCATATGATGGCATGGCTGCTGGTACAGGGGGGCAGTATGATGTTTGGGCTACTGGCCACATAAGTACAGCGGCCAGTATGGATGGCTACAGGGACAGAGGCGGGCAGTTTGGTTGGCTACTGGCACAGCGACAGTGCGGGCTTTATTATGAATGGAACCTACTGCACAGGACAGGGGACGAGTATGATGCATATGTGGCATGGCTGCTACACCGCAGTATGATGGTTGGCTACTGGCCACAGTTACAGAGAGCAGTTAATGGATGGCTGCTGGCACAGTAACAAGGGGGCAGTATCATGGATGGCTACTGGCACAGGTACAGGCGGCATTATTATGGATAATGAAGGATGCTGCTGGCGACAGGTTACAGGGGCAGTTATGGATGGGCTCTGGCACAGTACAGACAGTATGATGGCATATGATGGATGCTCTGGCACAGGTTAACAGGGCAGTATGGATGGCTGCTGGCACAGGTACAGGGGCAGTATGTATGCGTTGGCTATTGGCTAAACCAGGGGGCAATATGGATGGCTACTGGCACAGATACAGGGGGGCAATATGATGGATGGCTACTGGCCATAGCGGGCGACGGCAGTATGATGGTCTGGCACAGGTACAGGGGAGCGGCCAAAAGTATGAAGGTTGGCTAACTGCCACAGGTACCTGGGGCAGCTATGATGCATATAATGAACATGCTACTGCACAGTACAGAAGCAGTGATGGTTGGCTGCTGCACAGGTACAGGGGAGGGCAGTATGGATCGCTACTCGCACAGTTAAGGGAGTATGATGGCATAATTGAGGTATGGCTTGCTGGCGCGCCACAAGGTACAGGGCAGTATGGATGGCTGCTGGCACAGGTACAGGGGGCAGTATGATGCAATGAATGCTGCTACTGGGGCAGTTATGATGGTTGGCTACTGGCACAGGTACAAGGCATATGGATGGCTGCTGCCACAGGTACAGGGGCCAGTATGATGGTGCTTTGGCACAGTACATGGGGGCAGTATGGATGGCTACTGGCAACAGCATACAGGGGGCAATATGATGGATGGCTACTTGGCATAGGGGGCCAGTGATGGATGCTGCTGGCACAGGTACAGGGGCAGTTCATGAAGCGTGGCTACTGCCACAGTACAGGGGCCAAGTATGATGGCATATAAATGGCAATGGCTTACTTGGCACAGAGTACAGCGGGCGCCGGCAGTAGAGACTGGCCTACGCCATGGGTACGCGGGGGGCAGGTATGATGGAATGTGGCTGCAAGGAATTGGCTTAAAAAACTCTGCATATTAAGGCTACCTCAAAAATGGAGGCTTGGCAGTGTTAGGGGCTACCTCGTCACTAGGAGGTTTTAGCTCTATTGCAACTTATTTTTTTTTTTTTCTCATAGGAGTTGATCTGTTAAAAGCCAAAATGTTGTTGGCCACCACCAGTATGTGGTGTTAAAGTTAACCCTGATTTGCACTTTGTTTTTATTTAGGATCACAATTATTCTATTGATTTGTTCTTTTCTGACATTGGAGTGGAGATTAACCCTGCGTTTGACCTAGTTCCACAGGACAAATTATTAAAACCCACCCCCCCCCCAAATGTGCCTGCCTTCCCACATAACCAGCTCTTTCTGATTAGTGTCCCGGCATCATAACATAAGACATAGCAAATTGGAGTTAACAAAACAGACAGAAAGTAGTTTTTCTACTGCATAATATTGAGATAGGGGTTAAATTTTGGAAAAAGTGGCTGTTACATCTGGTTTAAAAGGTATGTTTACAGTATCAAGAAAGTATGAGAGTGATAATAAGGAATCCTTTATATTAAAAGATTAAAATTAAAACTATTGTTTTACATCATCATTAGGGCTGTGCGAACACGCGGGCATTGTGCCCTAACAAAAAACCGTGGAGTTTGGGCAATCCCGACCTAAAGACACTTCAATACAGGAAGTAGAATGCAGTTGTCCAGAGATAATGCGGATCCCCTGATGTGTTTTACATACAAATTCTACAGGTAGTAAAGGAAAAGACATTTCTGGAGAATATTTAGAAAATATTAGAATCAGTTTATTGCACACTAATTGCGAGTGCGGCTGAGTCCAAATGCTAGAGACATAAAATGTCTAATAATAAAGGTTGCCTTAAGACCAACGGATTAGTTAAATAATGCTGCAATCAAGTGCAAAGAGGATAAAATGCTTCTGTGCCAATAAATATTTCAGAAATGTATTGCCATAATTAATTAAGTAAAACGACATCATTAAACAATGACAGATTTTCAGTAAGTAAAAAAGAACCGTTTTTAAATATTCTCTTTTTAATGGAGCTATACAACCCAAAAATTGGGGATTAAGGCACTAGTTTGTTTCTAATAATAGTATTTGCCCCCCCCCAATGGACACTTACTTAAGGCAAGATTTGGGTACAAAGTGGTGCTATCATTTTCACGTTGTGTTCTTGTTACTGGTGTCATTATTTATTTTCAGCCCATCTACTATTCATCTCCCAATGTTATTTCCAAACTGCTGTGTGGTTGTTAGGGTAATTAAGCCCTAGCAACCAAACAATAGCTATCACTCCAAGTCTGGGAGTGACCATTCAAAATATCAAGAAGTTAGTCAAATTTTAAACTCTTTCGAATCTCCATGTCCCTTTCTGTTTTAATCAGTGATGGGTCAAATTTATTCGCAAGGCGCAAATTCCTGCGATTTGCGAAATCGCAGCAGAAATTTGCTGGTGTAAAAAAAAATGGTGCCGTTTAGCCCCAAATTCGCCCATCACTAGTTTTAATCCTTCCCCCTAGACGGCCAGTTAGATTACCAGTCTGACCTGCAGAAAACTACCCTGGGTAGGTGCGCTTCACTTTTTGAAGAAGACGAGCACAGGCCTGGGAAAGAGATGTGGGACCTTACAAATTGCCCCCCTCCCCCATAATTTAGGGCAGGTTTGCTGTAAAAGAAATCATAAACTTTATCAATTGGATTTGCAAGAATACCTCTTAAAAGAAGCTCTTCAGATGTCCGATGATGTTTAAAAAAAAAAAACAAAAAAAAAAAAGCCTGAGATGTTCTGGCTTTTGGTAGAGGGGCCGGCACAAGGCCGGGGTACCCCAGAGGGTCTCCCTCTTTAATTACTGGCTCTCCTTATATGTGTTCAGAAAAGAATCTTAAAATCTGAACTAAGGAGAAGCCAGGAAAAAAACAACGCAGTATCGCTGGTAATTTGCTAAAAAAAGCAATCCGTCCACTGTAGCAATCTGTATAGGGAAGAGAATAAATTGACAAATTAGTTTCAAGGATAATGCATTTAACACTTAATATTTCCCATAAAGTACAGAGGAAAAGCAGAGATCTGCCCATTTTACCCTACACAGACACTTTATACAATACAGTACCTCACAGCAGCCAATCAGAAATGAGCATTGGTATAGTGAGAATTAATGTATTGTACATAAGATCACTGGCCAGGTGCAGATTGTCCAGTGTTCATCTTTGCCTACCCCCTTTGCCTATTATTGTAATCAATGCTTTCCCTACCTTGTACCCTGTTGCCCCCCCCTCCTCCACAGCCAGGACATTTGAAGGGAAAGGACATGAAAAGCAATAAACATTGCTATGTATTCCATTAAATTCATGTTAAGGTTTGTTAACATTTACTAGTCCAACCAACCAACGGACCAAACCAACAGTCAAATCCCTGGGGTAAAAGTCACCTCTCATCTTTGCACTAAGATTAAAGGCATTTTCAAATCCTATTTTAGAGGGAAATTCTCTAAAATCAGTAAGAGGATCAACATCCGCTTGTCTGTCCCCCAACTACCCCCCCTTTTTTTTACTAAAATAAGGGTTATTGGTCATAAAAATCTCTCATATTTACCACTCCAACCAACCAACGGACCAAACCAACTGTCAAATCCCTGGGGGTAAAGTCACCTCTCATCTCTGCACTAAGATTAACGGCATCTCCAAATCCCATTTTTAGGGGAACATTCTCTAAAATCAGTAAGAGGATCAACATCCGCTTGTCTGTCCCCCAACTACCCCCCCTTTTTTTACTAAAATAAGGGGTATTGGTCAGAAAATCTCTCACATTTACCACTCCAAACAACCAACGGACCAAACCAACTGTCAAATCCCTATGGGGTAATGTCACTTATCATCTCTGCTCTTAAACCATGAGACTTATAAATAAATGTTAATGTGTAAAAGGAAGAAGCATTGCTATTTATTCCATTAAATTCAGTTACATGTTAAGGCTGGTACATAAGAGCAGGGCAGATACCCAAGGGGCTGAGTTGCAAAACCCCTAAGGAGCTTGTCAATACTGGGCATAAAAAATAAGTATTTTATCATGAGGCACAGGGGTCCCCAAATGCTACCCTTCTTATGGAGTTACTGTAGAAAACATGTAAATTTGCTGTCAGTCCTGTATAGCTGCCAAATCCTGAGTCTGTATCTCCCAACCAGCACTAAGATTAAAGGCGTCTCCAAAGACCCATTTTCTGGGAAAATGTTCTAAATTCACTAAAATCAGTAAGAGGATCAATATCTGTTAGTCTGGGGATGTCACCCAACAATTTCCCCTATTTTTTCATTAAAATAAGCATTATTTGACAAAGAATCTCTCCCAGAGAGAATATACACTTACCACTCACCACGATGGCAACCAACGGACCTGAACCAACTGCCACAGCACTAGGAAGGAAGTCAACTCTGTTCCCTGCTCTTAAAGGGGAAGTGTACCCTGTAAGTAGGGTTCATAAGAGTAATGTTCATATGGGCATTTATTTCTGCTTTGATGTGCAGTACATACATATCTTATTACGTACACAGAGCATTGCTTTGTATGTGTGGCCTATTGAGTCAGTGCAGTTACTTTGCTGCCATATTTATCCCCAAAAACTGTTTCTATTACCGTGATCCATAAGAATTCATTTAAGGTTCACAGAACGGCAGTAAAAATGATTTGGGAAGGGATGATATCTTGAGGTGTGGACTTTGTGGAGGAGGCCAAGATGCTTATATAAGTAGGACTGATTATTTATAAAATCTGATAATTTTCCCAAGCCCTGTAACCCATAGCAACTAGAGATGTATTTGTAACCATCACCTGTCCATATCATGCCTTTTTAATAACTTCAGAACTGATAAAACTGTTTTTTATTCATTCTCCTGTGATCCAAACGTAGTCTTGTCCTTTTCTCTAATAGACTGCATGCCTGGTGGGGAATCATTGGTCATCATGGTTTCAAATTTTGGGGTGGCCGGGTAAGTGCAACTAATTTCAGGTTCAGAAGCCACAATAAAGAGACAATTTCAAACTCCACCATAAATTATTGTATAAAGCAGCGGTTGTCATACTTTATTAATACAAGCCTCATTTGAAGGTCCTTCCTCTGGCCAGGGCCCCCTTTAGCTCATGAAATGGCTACAGTAATAGTAAAATATTGGTGTATCGTGTTTTCTGCATATCATGGTTTGAAGACTATAATGTGTGGGTCAGTGTTTAGCCCAGCTGTCTGGTGGATCAGTCTAATCAAACCTTTCTTTTCTCTCTCCTTTAGGAGTGTTCGTGTGGGAGGTGTTCAGCAAGGGCAAGATACCATTTGAACATTTTTTCAACTCCGAGGCTGTGGAAAAATCTCAGCTGGACTGAGGCTCTTCAGACCCAAGATGTCTTCTGAAAGAGTGTACATGCTGATGAACAACTGCTGGTAAGAGTGATTAGGATTATGTACACTTTTAACATAAAGAAAAACGCAGTCATTGATATTCTGGTCCAATACAGAGAAACTACTGTCAGAATGATATCTATAGTCTAATATCTATGCAGCATCCTTCTATATGATTACAATCCATGGACAGACTGTAAAAGCAGGTTCTGATATAAGGGCATGTTAATGTTATGTATATATGTTGTTATTGCCCTAAGCAAAGAGCTGGATGGTCAGAAAGTGGGGGGCACGTTCTGCTGCCCGCACTTCTCCCTCCCCCCAGCGACGACTCCCAACCTGGATCTCTGAGGGACAACTTCCTGCAGCGCCTCCAGCCCGTCCCACGTTGCAGAGGACAGATCTGCTACCTGGTTAGCGTTAACACACTCAAACACACACTTTTTGCACTAACACACACGTACAAAGAAAAAGAGAAAAACCCACACAGTCTCTGGGAGAACATACAAACTACTAGCAGATAGTGCCCTGGCTGGGATCAAACCTGGCTCCTGGCATAATTAAGCTGTTTACAAATGCAGAAGCATTTCAACACTAGTAAGTCAGACAAACCACTGCTTCATTTTTTCTGCCATATATAGTGACATATATAGTGACTAGAGTAATTAGCATGCACAGCCAGGGTTACTTTGAAAGGGTCCACCGATGAAATGTGGATTATTCCCAATGACCCAGTGAGCCTCTTCCTTATGGCTGGGTTGCCCACAATTTTTTGGAAAAAATCCTCAAGAAATTGCTACACTGTCCCAGCAGTTATACTGTAGTGCAAGCTGAGTCATCAGTGGAAGACCTAACCTCTCTCTATTATTGAACAGAAAGCTTATTGAGTTGTGATGTGGTAAAAACAGATGTATCTCACTCTCTGAGCACAGCCTCAATCTGCAGAGGTAGATGCAGAGCTTTATTTTTGACTCCCATAATCAGTTACTTGGAGGAGAGGAATGAGTTAAGAAAAATGGCATTCTGATACAGGCCTGTGAATATTTGTCTTTAATCTGTAATGTTTGTTTGGGGGTGCATTCCTTTATTTTTAAAAAAATGTTTATCCTTCAGCTTGCATTTCTCTGTTGGGTCATATTATAGGACTTTTTTTTGCATATGAATGGCCAGCAAGTATAATGTTTGTCTTTTTGGTGGAGTGTAATCAGTGACGTAACATATAGGAAGCAGACCCCGAAGTAGCAGGGGGCCCTGAGGAACAGGGTGGCCCGGACTGTGGGATCTGGTTCCTCTAATCGCTAATTAAAAAAACATCCTCCCCAGCCGCTCTCTTACCTGCAGCAAAGTTACACCAGTGGGTATAATATTTGTGGCCATGTCCTTACTGTCCTGCAATGTTTATAATAATAATTATCAGCACTAATGGCATCCTATTCTTTACCATTTAAAAACGTGTTACTAAACAGGTTCTAAAAGTCACCTTATTTGCTACAGCTTTATACCAAAATACCACCATTACTATATATATTTGTTCTTAGAAACTGTTTTTTTCCTGGCATGTCTTTGATATTAAAATTTGCCATTATAGTGCTACATGTAGTGACACTTTCTCTTTGCACGTATGCCCATTTACTTAGCTCGAGTGAAGGAATAGAATTAAAAAAAAACTTTGGCTACTTACACCTTCGACTACGACTTTGAATCGAACGATTCAAACTAAAAATCGTTCGATATATTCGGACCATTCGATAATCGAAGTACTGTCTCTTTATAAAAAAAACTTCGACCCCTACTTCGCCACCTAAAACCTACCGAGGTGCAATGTTAGCCTATGGGGAAGGTCCCCATAGGCTTCCTGGCAATTTGTTGGTCGAAGAAAAATCGTTCAATTGATGGATTAAAATTCGATCAAACTATTTGCCGGTAAATCCTTCGACTTCGATATTTGAAGTCGAAGGATTTACATTCGGCAGTCGATTATCGAGGGTTAATTAACCCTTGATATTCGACCCCTATGTATATCTGCCCCTTAATCTTCCCAGAGAACGATTTGTAGGTTCCTAGGAGGTTAAACTAGGACAAAATGGCAATAGTTACTTTTATATGTGTTGCTGTGGTTGTATTGCCTGCTTCACTGCCAGAATAAGTCATGATCTGCAATAGTTTTGCTATGTTGTGTCTGACTGGGTGGCCACATTCAGTTTCTTGCAATTATAGAAGGAGCTGTTTTTATTATTTTCTTCCTAATCATCTGAATAGTTGCTGGGCCTCCATGACCACAGCTTCAATGCCAAATATTGTATATTCTGAAAGTCACTTGTAGAGAGACAAATAACTCAATAGTTTTGGCTTTGCCTCTCCCATGTGGAGTTATGTATTGTCAAGGACCAATAGTCTATGACAGGCTGTTGGGTACATTGGGGAATTGGGATTTAGCAATGTAGGTCTGTTGTACGTACAGGAATAGGGTTGTGCAATTGTTCCTTGTTTGAGATGCTACCCGTGAAAGCATCCGGCTACTTTGAGCCTAATGGGCCCTTGAAAGTGACATCCCAAAGGCTTCCCCCTCTGCCCAGAATTGTCTTGCACACCGGCTACAATCGACAGCTATTATATTGCACAGTCTTACCCGTAGTGGATAATAAACAGTATTTCTATAGAATTAGATAGACAAGGTTTAGGTCGTACATTTCCAAACCTATTTGATGTCTTACCAAGATGCTGCAAGTCCATAGACCATCAAGTTCACTGCACCAGAGTGATAAGCACTCACATTGAGGATAATGGTCTCCCTGCAGTAGTGGTGCAGTAGCTTGCCAGTGATATTTACATCAGGGATGCACAGAATCCAGTATTCGGTTCACGATTCGGCCTTTTTAAGCAGGATTTGGTTTCGGCCGAATTCTTCTCCAAACATGCAAGTTAGGGAGTGCCAGTGTGTGCAGGGTGCTAGTAAAGACAGGGCTGTTTTGCAGCCACCAGCTCTCTGTTTCTTGCATCAGATTTATGCGTCCAGGGCCTTTGTAAATAAGACCCCCCAGCAAGATCAAGCTTTTTGCCAAATGGACCAGATACTTGCCAGGCTTCTGTGTAATCAATAATCTGATGTTTGCAACGGCCAAGCGCTGAACCCACCTGCCTCACACTAGAGATAAAGATGAATCTCCTGCACTGGAATATCCATATGTCAGGTGAAGAGTCTGGCATGACAAAAAATATTTAAGTCCAACACAGCACTTTCCCCTATCTCCCTTCTGCAGATGTGCCCCGCATTGCAGGGGGGCCCAACACACTCGCGTTACACCACGGCTTCTATGCTAGTGTTTGTCCTCTCTTTGCTTTCACAATTGAAGCTGAAGGGAAGTGCCTGAGATCCTCACTCAAGGTGATAGTAGTGCCGAAGTGGCAAACAGCTGTACCCCACTGGTCCCACCTCACTGGGTGCAGAAGAGCAGGTGGCGGGGCAGGTAGGCAGTGCTGTCTGTAGGGAGCTCTTATATATCAGGTCCTTTAGTCATATACTAAGAAATTCATTAGGAAGAAGTACTAATCCTGATACATAATACATACATAATGTATTCACTAAAATATTTGTCAATACTACAACTCTGACACCTACTATGGTTATGTTATGATAATAATATAATCAAAACATTACCAAATGAGAGCCCACTATAAAGGCAGTGTGCTGTTGGCCATCACTCTAGTGTCTCTCAGACTGATGCCAACCTCTCGAGTGCCAATGAAACAGCTGATTGAGACTCGACTGGACCCCTCGCTCCCTGTACATGGTATTAGCAAAATACAGCATTGCATTCCCTTGTTCTGATAATAGGGCAAGATGGTCTCCAGGATTGTTGCTGTAACTGTGGGATAGTGTTTTAGTAAGACAGGACAGTTTTCTGGGATTGTTGTATCTGTGGGATAGTGTTTAGTAGGGTAAGATCGTCTCAGGGATTGATACTGTTACTGTGGGATAGTATTTAGTTACGCAAGATGATCTCCAGGATTATTGCTGTGACTGTGGGGTAGTGTATAATAAGGCAAGATGGTCTCCAGGATTGTTGCTGTTACTGTTGGATAGTGTTTAGTAAAGCAAGATTATCTCCGGGATTTGTTGCTGTTACTGTGGGATAGTTTTTAGTAAGGCAAGACAGTGTCTGCGATTGTTGCTGTTTTTGTGGAACAACCTAGCAACCGGTTAGTGTACTTGCCGTCCAAATATTATCCCAGCATCTATTCACATGGTCAGTGATGCACTGCGACACACGAACATCCACGCACACGTCAAGATACGCACGCAACCAGTGATGACCAAGACTCAACTGTTCCCCTGCAGGAATGCGTTGAAATATACCCCAAATCACCAGGGTGGTAAGTAGACTTACAGGTTGCTCGTATGGGCTGTCTACATTTTGAGGCCCCTATATGCAGTATACTTACATAAACCCATACACATTGGGCATAAAACTGTTCAGTGGAATCCTGGCATTCATAGAGTGTTTTACCTTGGTAACCAATGATATGTGGCATATATGATGCTGTAGACTAGAATCGTTGAGGTCATTTTTCAAAAAATTCACTAGTTTCTATAAAAAAATTATGATTTTTAGAAATGAATTGCAACTTGGTAGTTTGGAGTACATAGTAGATACCCGCCCTCCCTTAGCCCGTGCCCGCCGCATCCGACTTCCGGGTTGCTTTTATAGACCCGCGCCGACCCGAGCATGTGCAGCGTCTATAAAAGACGAAGTCGAAAGCCGGCATTTGACAGTGGCGGGTGGGGAGATCAGAGGGTAAACCCGTGGGTATCGGGCCGGCCCGCACATCACTAGTACATAGATATATGTTCTTATTATTTGCCAGAATCTGCTCCTTCTAATAATGTGTAGTTTTCTAGGGTAAACATACTGTTAGTTGAATGTTTGGCCTTGACATCAAACTTATGGAGTTTTGGGCAGCAGTGCTTTGGAATTTTAGTAGTGAACTGCTTGGAGTTTTGATCTATACAAGTGAGAAATATTCATTAAATTATATTATTTGGTATTGATGTGTTGAGGAGAAATTAAACTTTCCAAATATACTGTGTCTCGTACATAACATAAATGATGTGCCTGATATGTGTGATTGTATTATGTGAAACGTGATGGTTTTTGATTTCAAATCGGCCATATCGGCCTGCAGTGAAAGGGTTAAAGCTGTTGTAGAGTAATTACCATTTTCCCCTTCCCCTAGATGGCAGTGTAGAGATGGGTTAGATTAGACATTAGCTGTATATATAGTGTTTGGCCACTAGAGGGAGTAGTGAGACACATAGGAGGTTCTAAGAGGGTGGAGTTTAGAAGAATATGAAAGGAGACAAGTCACAGGGGCAGATGTGCATCAGAGGAGGAACATCTATTGAAGAAGCCACTTTGCAGGAGAACCACAGCCAGGACCCAAGTAAGTAGGAACTGTAAGGCCTGGTTAACATAGGATTAGTTTTCTTATAGTCACTGCTCAGTCCTTTAGAGGGGAATGTGGTGACAGGTCCCCTTAGCATTAGGGCTGCGTAAGCATGGTGGTTTTATTCAATGTTATTGAATTAGTGGGATTGCACACTAATTATGGCAGATTTGGAAATCTTAAGTAGCCCCAAAAAAACCCTGGTTTTTTTTTATTAACAATTTCCATTCATTTGTCTTTATCAGGAATATGCCAGTAAGAAGCAGAAGAAAAGAGATAAAGCAGAATGGATGGAATTAAGATCATAATACAGAAGAAGACAAGACATTTCCCGGGACACTCTCATGGTAAGTATTATGGCTTTTGTTGGTACAGAACATGCTCAGGCTTTACCCAATAAGACAATTTCTGGTAGTGGGCTATAGAAGTAATTCATAGATAAGGGTTGAGAATGTTTATTTATTATACTATACAGCAGATAGACAGCAGCCAGATATGTATTTATTTGACAGGCAGTGTCAGAACTGGGGGGAACTGGGACCCACTGGCATGTCCTCGTTATTAGTTTCATTATATTTCCAACCCTTGGCTCTACATTGTCCTTTCAGACCCAACTTCTTTCTCTCCGCTGCCTGAGGAAGCTTGCTGCCCCCCCTCGTGTGCTCATCTTTTTGCAACAGAGGGAGTCAAGGGGGAGGTCCACAATGTTGGCGGAGGGGTCCAGGGCCAATGTGCTCTCTGCGCTAGATTTTTTTTTTTATCTTGGTAACTAATAGTATTTGAGAGATAAGGTACTTCAAGGTGAAAACTTTGAGGGGATTTTTGGAAATGTAACCAAATATAAAAATTTAGGAAAGGTTTGCGGCTTGATGCTTTGGAGTAGAAAGACGAGCATATCTACAGTTATTGGGATTCAGTGGAATGTGTACTTTCCAAAAATATATGTTTTTTGGTGTTAATGTAGCCTTTTCTACCTCTGCCCCTCAAAAGAAATCTGTAAATGTGTTGATTTTGCAGTATTTGGAATGACAGAACTGAAAGCTCAAATGGGTGTCTTCATTTTGGGGCCCCATATGCCACATACTTAGATAAAACTATACGTATAGATGTCCGACCACAGAGTCAGCCTATATCCGTGGTACAAGGATATCTAATAGGAATAATGTTATAAAATTGTTATCTGTAGGTGTATAGAACTGACTCTTTGCTGTGACAGCGGTGCCACCAACCAGTGTGTCAATCAATAGGAGCTGCAGCCACAGAGTGCTGTCCATGGTACTGAATGGAAAAGGCAGTTTAAGCTTCCCTCAATGGCTGCATTAGTTATTGCAGTATATGTACCATAAGTCACATGTTAGATATGGAGGATATGGGAGTTGTAGCAAGAGGGCCACACACCTGGCAGTCAGGATTTAGAAACATCTATTTCAATTATCTACACACCCTGAAGAGTCACTATGGGGGGTTACTGTATATCAGACCAACAGCTTGAAGGTTCTGTCGAAGGAACAGGTGGTGATTAGTTCTCCGTCCCATGAAATGTTCAATCCTGTGACTTTCACTTTGTGGCCAGAGAAAGTCATTATTGGCCCCCACAGAGGGTGTGTTGCCAAAGGCGCCAGTCAGCAGATAACTCCCACTGGTGGCTGTTATGCAATGAGAGAGGGTATAACAGATTTGTTTTCCTGCTTGTGGGCTGCACCCCACCCTGCATCTGCCCTCCCTCCTTGATGCCTGCTTGTAAGCTGTGCTCCTTCCCACCAGGGGAATCTCCCCAACATAAGGGCAGGTAAGGGGCAGCCCGACATCAGGCATCTTTTTTCCCATAATTATATTAATAATGATTATGAAGATATAATTATAATGACCCAGAACACCAGGTGCCAATAATACACAGCAGCACCCGTGTGTCACTTGTAGTAAACATCTTGCCCCTCAGGGGAGACAATCCCAGAGGAGTAAAACACAGCGAGCACCTATTTTCTCTCTAATAAAGAGGCTGTTCTGCCCCTTTACCAACGCAGGGAACCCACCCGCCCCTTTTACCCACACAGGGATCCCGCCCACCCCGTTACCCACACATGGAAAACGCCTCTTTACCCACAGAGGGAACCCGCCTCTTTGCCCATGCATGGAACCCGCCCACCCAATTACTCATGTAGGAAACCCACCCGCCCTTTTACACACGCAGGGAACCCGCCCACCCCTTTACCCACGCAGGGAACCCGTTTGCCCCTTTACCCATGCATGGAACCCGCCCACTCCCACCCCTTTACCCTCGCAGGCAACCCGCCCTTTACCCTTGCAGGCAACCCACCCCTTTACCCATGCAGGGAACCAGCCCACCCCTTTACCCATGCAGGGAACCCGCCTGACCCTTTACCATGCATGGAACCTGCCCACCCCAGCCCGCTCCTTTACCAATGCAGGCAACTCGCCCGCTCCTTAACCCATGCAGGGAACCCGCCTGCTCCTTTACCCACACAGGGAACCTGCCAGCCCACCCTTTACCCATGCAGAAAACCCACCCGCCCCTTTACCCACGCAGAGAACCTGCCCACACCTTAACCCATGCAGGGAACTGCCTGCCCCTTTACCCATGCAGGCAAACCACCCGCCTCTTCACCCACGCAGGAAACCTGCCCACCCCTTTACCCACGCAGGAAACCTGCCCACCCCTTTACCCACGCAGGGAACCCGTCCGCCACTTTACCCACGTATGGAACCCGCCTGCCCCTTTACCCATGCATGGAACCTGCCCACCCCTTTACCCATGCAGGAAACCCACCCGCCCCTTTACCAATGCAGGGAGCCCATCTGCCCCTTTACCGATTCAGGAAACCCATCCACCCCTTTACCCACGCAGGGAACCCGTTTGCCCCTTTACCCATGCATGGAACCCGCCCACTCCCACCCCTTTACCCTCGCAGGCAACCCGCCCCTTTACCCTTGCAGGCAACCCACCCCTTTACCCATGCAGGGAACCAGCCCACCCCTTTACCCATGCAGGGAACCCGCCTGACCCTTTACCATGCATGGAACCTGCCCACCCCAGCCCGCTCCTTTACCAATGCAGGCAACTCGCCCGCTCCTTAACCCATGCAGGGAACCCGCCTGCTCCTTTACCCACACAGGGAACCTGCCAGCCCACCCCTTTACCCATGCAGAAAACCCACCCGCCCCTTTACCCACGCAGAGAACCTGCCCACACCTTAACCCATGCAGGGAACTGCCTGCCCCTTTACCCATGCAGGCAAACCACCCGCCTCTTCACCCACGCAGGAAACCTGCCCACCCCTTTACCCACGCAGGAAACCTGCCCACCCCTTTACCCACGCAGGGAACCCGTCCGCCACTTTACCCACGTATGGAACCCGCCTGCCCCTTTACCCATGCATGGAACCTGCCCACCCCTTTACCCATGCAGGAAACCCACCCGCCCCTTTACCAATGCAGGGAGCCCATCTGCCCCTTTACCGATTCAGGAAACCCATCCGCCCCTTTACCAACGCAGGGAGCCCGCCTGCCCCTTTACCTATTCAGGAAACCCATCCGCCCCTTTACCCATGTAGGCAATTCACCCGCCCCTTTACACATGCAGGAAACCCGCCTTCTCCTTTACCCACACAGGGAATCCGGCCTCTTTGCCCATGCAGGAAACCACATGCCCATTTACCCACGCTGGCAATATGCCCGTCCCTTTACCCATGCCTGTAACCCGCCCACCCCCTTTACTTATGTAGAAAAGTCACCCACGCTTTACCCACTCAGGCAACCCGCCCACCCCTTTACCCATGCAGGCAACCCGCTCCTTTACCCAAGCAGGGAAACGCCCCGCCTTTGACAAAGCTACTAATTTTTAAACTATTAGGCAGGGAGACGGTCCATTTAAGTTGCGGGTTGGTGAATGGGCGGAAGGGTTTGTTTGGGTGGAAGCGAGTGGTTTACGCTATGCTGAGAGTCTGAATTCACTTCTGCCGAGACCTTTAAACTTTCCCCTACAGTACATGGTGATACGCGCACACCAAGAAAACTGAGCGGCTATATTCCGGGGTGCCAAATGAGAAGCACATTAAGAGAACAGTGCGGGTTAGAACCAGGAAGTGTATCATTTTAAGTACATCTAGGGCACTGTGCGGGTGAAGTCCTCTGTGCTTTGTCATTTAGTACTATAAACGAGCGGGTGGAAATCAGCCGGTGCTTCATTGCAAGCACACTAATTGTACAAAAATGACTGGACCTTTTGAAAAGTAAGTTGTCCAAAAAAATCCTGATATAGGTATTTTTATTGATAATGTTCATACATTTGTCTTTATCAGGAATATGCAGATAAGAAGCAGAAGAAAAGAGCAGGGGATGGAATTGAGATCAGAAGACAGAGGAAGACAAGACATTTCCCTGGGACACTCTCATGGTAAGTATTATGGCTTTGGGTCGTACAGAACAGGTTCAGACTTAGTCCGGCAGTGAGTGTTACATCTAAGAAACATGTCAGTTGAGATGACTTCCGGATCATAGAACTTCTGATTTCTTAAGAAATTGCAGGTGAAACAACACAGATAATGGGGCAATTGCAGCTTTCCCTGCAGCCCCACGTGCAATATTGTATGTATAATAAGGTGTAACATAGTAAGTTAGGTTGAAAAAAGACACTTCCATCAAGTTCAAACTTTTAACTCTATTTTAACCTGCCTAACTGCTAGCTGATCCAGAGGAAGGCAAAACATCCCATTTGAAACCTCTCCAATTTGCCTCAGAGGGCGAAAAATTCCTCCCTGACTCCAAAACAGTCCCTGGATCAACTGTACTATGAACTAACTTCCATAACCCTGTATTCCCTTTCTAAACACCATCCAACCGCTTCTTAAAGCTATCTATGTATCGTGCCGCATTTGAAATCACGGGGCCCCGTACAACAACATTTTCTTGTCCCCTCCCTCACTGGCGCCCCAAGCCCCACCCCAGATCCCGCCCACTCCATCCAAGCCCACTCCATCCCGCCCCAAAGACCACACAGACATCAGCGCTAAAAAGTAAACCCCCCCAGACAAGTTATATATAAAAAATAAAAAAAACATTGGTGTCAGGGCCCCCCTTATAAGTTTAAAAAAAAATTGGGGCCCAAAAAATATTTTTTTTAAAATATTGATGCCAGGGCCCCCTTACAGGTTAAAAAAAATTGGAGCCCCAAAGATATTTTTTTTTAAAACATTGGTGCCAGGGCCCCCCTTACAAAGTTAAAAAAAAAATTGGGGCCCCAAAATATTTTTTAAAAAAAAACATTGGTAGCAGGGGCCTATAGAATAATAAAATAATACATTGGTGGCCAGGGATTAAAAAAAAAACACAAATTGGTGTTCAGTAGAATTGAACTTGTGGCTTCAGGACTTCGTCTCCTTTTGTGACTTTGGGTCTTTTCGCCGCTTTCAGGACTTCGGCTTAGGCTATTTTTTGTAGCTTCAGGTCTTTTCGCCACTTCTGCTGTTTTTTGTGGCTTCGGGTCCTTTCGCTGTTCGCTTTCGGCACTTCCACATTTCCGCCGTTTGGATAGCCGCACTAGCTTTGGCGCTCGCTTCACTCTCCTCCCATGATTCAATTTTCTCTGTTTCCTCTCTCATTCTTTCTCTTCCAAATTCTTTCCCTGAATACTCCATAAAACTATCAATGAAAAAAAAGATGAGGGGAATGAAATGTTACTGGGGAATAGTGTGTATAGTAAAGACAAAGTCTATCAGTCCAACCCCTCCAAATGAAACCCAGCATCCATACACCACACCCCTCCCTACTTTCACATAAATTCTATATACCCATATCTATACTAACTATAGAGCTTAGTATTACAATAGCCTTTGATATTATGTCTGTCCAAGAAATCATCCAAGCCATTCCTTAAAGGCATGTAACTGAATCAGCCATCACAACATCACCGGGCAGTGCATTCCACAACCTCACTGTCCTGACTGTGAAGAACCCCCTACGTTGCTTCAAGTAAAAGTTCTTTTCTTCTAGTCTGAAGGGCGCGGCCTCTGGTGCGGGTGATCCCACTTTATGGTAAAAAGATCCCCTGCTATTTGTCTATAAAGTCCTCTAATGTACATACAGCAAGATGGTCTTATAAAAAGAGACTGTAACTGTGGGATAGGGTGTATAGTAAGTCAAGATGACCTTATTGGTAGTGAGTAGAACGATGGGATAGTGTGTGTAGTAAGGCAAGATGTTCTCAGGAATAGGGGAATGTTTTCTCCATATATATATATATATAATTTTCTGTTCCGTACTCTGGGATTTTGCTAAAGTTCCACTCACGCTGCTTCCCTTGTGTTAACAGGATTTGAGTTGCAAATTTTTACTAGTGACTTGACTATACAGTGTTGTAACTGGAATGGGTCAAGCCAACGAGCAATAATTAAGTGATGTATTAGGACGTATTATGGGACAGATCTTGTGTAATCAGTGGTGTAACTAGACCCCTTGGGGGCCCCTGGTACAGAATTTACAACTGCCCCCCCCCACACCACACACACACACAATGGGCTGAAACATTGGGATCAACTATCATTTTTACCGGCCAGGCCGGTAAAATACCGGCGCAGGTGGCAACCCTAGATGTTGGGACCTGTGAATCTGAAACTCAGGCAAAATGCTTCTCTACCCTACTATGAAAACTACTGGATGCATATCATTTTGTGTGTACTTTGTGTGCACATCCTTGCCCAAAAGCAAAGATGCCCCCAGTAGCTCCCATCTTCTTTTTTGCTGATTCACTGCACATGCTTCTGTGCTGCTGTCACTTACTGAGCTTAGGGACCCTCTCAAAATATACAGTACACATAGAATAGAAATGTCAGCAATAATAAAGCTGATTAATAATTAATACAGATATATTACTACATGGCAGCACAGAAACGAGTGTAACTAGCACCAGAATTAAATTACAGGCCAACCTCATTTTCTGCTTTGATAATTTGCGACAACCCCTAAGCTTAGCTTCTCAACAGCTGCTCAGAGCCCACTGAGCATGTGATTGTCACAGACACTTTCCAAAATGGTGACCCCCTGTGACAAGTTTGAAGTCCTGGATCATTGCTGCTATTGAGAAGTTGAAACTTTAGGCTGGTGCAAATAAGTTCATTAAATGAAACATGGCATTTTTAGCCATATTCATTTTTAGGATTTATTTATCCTTTAAAGCCAATGCTAATGTGCATTAGTGCGGGGCAAACTGGAAGGGTGGCCTATTTTAAAAAAACAGAACCATCTCCCCATAATATTTTGCTTACAAACTAGGTCAGACGGTTTGTTGCTAAATAATGAGTTGCAGACACTGAATTTGCCTGCAGCTTCAAAATTCTAATATTCTAACAATTCTAAAAAGGCTTTTTGTGGCTCTCATACAAGAACATTTAGGGGCAAATTCATCAAGGGTCGAATATCGAGGGTTAATTAACCCTCGATATTTGACTGGGGAATGAAAATCCTTCGAATATCAAAGTCGCAGGATTTTGTGCAAATACTTCGAACGTTTTGAACGATCGAAGGATTAAATCCTTCGAACAAACGATTCGAAGGATTTTAATCCAACGATCGAAGGATTATCCTTTGACCAAAAAAAGTTTAGGCAAGCCTATGGGGACCTTCCCCATAGGCTAACATTGGGTTCGTTAGCTTTTAGGTGGCGAACTAGGGGGTCGAAGTTTTTTCCTAAAGAGACAGTACTTCGACTATCGAATAGTTGAACGATTTTTAGTTCGAATCCTTCGATTCAAAGTCGTAGTTGATGGTCGAAGTAGCCCATTCAATGGTCGAAGTAGCCAAAAAAAACACTTTGAAATTCAAAGTATTCTTTCTTCTATTCCTTCACTCGAAGTTAATGAATTGGCCCCTTAGATGGGAGTTTTCTTTATGAGGCATAAGCATTGTATGGCTTATTTTAATTAACTTGAAATACACCAACGTATAGTGTTTGAGGTATTGTGCCCAGCTTGTGTGTGATGTTGACGTGTTGTCTTAATTTGTTAGTAATCCATATTATGTAAAGCTTCAAAACCTGCTGTCTGGTTTCACCTCTCCCAATTACTTGCATAAAACTCCATTGTAAGATCAACGCCCCCAAGATCTATAGAATCGTATTGGTTAGGGAAAGAAAGGGATAAAAGGAGCCAAAGAGCCCTACTCTGGAATGTTTCTATACAGTAGGTGCATATGCTTTTATCTGCCATAATTTAAAATCATAGGAACATATGATTGAATTGATGAATATGAGTTGCTGCATGGAAAATTTTTGCAGCCAAAAGCCACCCAATAATAATTAGCGAAGGCAACACTATGACATAGCAAAAGGCTCTACTTCAGTTTTAATACTACTAATGGGTGGGTCTAAAAAACTCAACCCGCAGCCAGCTTTCTCCCTCCATTTATAGGCCCACCCTACTGATGACATCACAAAAGAGGCAGGACAGGCGCAAGCCTATAAAACCGAATTCGGAAGCCAGCAGTCTATGGTCGCGGGCGGGGAGAGCAGGCAGAAAAGCCCAAACCCACCCGTGACCAGAAAGAGGAGCAGCAAGGTTGGCCCGAACCCACCTGACCCCTGGGTATCGGCCCACCCCGCACATCACTAATTGGTGATTAAAGGAAAACTATACTCTCTCCAACAATCTTATTCTCTATAAAAATATAATGTATAAAAGCTTCATCTCAATAAACCTTTTCATAGAAATAGACCTTTTAGTAGTATGTACCATTAGGTATTCCTAAATAAAAAATGTTAAGGGCTGCCCCTGGGATTGTACAGTGCACACAAACTAACCAAGGGCAAACATACATGTTATGTGACATGAGCCAGTTAAAGGTTGTTCGCTTTTGAGTTAACTTTTAGTATGATGTAGAGAGTAATATTGTGAGACAATTTGTAATTGGGTTTCATTTTTTATTATTTGTGGTGATTGAGTTATTTAGCTTTTTATTCAGCAGCTCTCCAGTTTGTAATGTCAGCTATCTGTTTGCTAGGCCCAAATTACCCTAGAAACCATGCAATGATTTAAATAAGAGACTGGAATATGAATAGGAGAGGCCTGAATAGAAAGATGAGTAATAAAAAATGTGTAGCTTTACAGAGCATTTTTCGATAGGGTCAGTGACCCCCATTTGAAAGCTGCAAAGAGTCAGAAGAAATGATTAAAAATCTATACAAATTAAATAGCGAAGACCAATTAAAAAGTTTCTTAGAACTGACCATTCTATAACATACTTAAAGTTAACTTAAAGGTGAAGCACCCCATTAATACACAAAGTTCTGTCTTTTACTTCCACACTTCTTCCTGTGTTTCTGGTCAGGTGATCTCTGAGGCAGCACAGAGATTATCATAACATGGGGGCGCAAGGGAAAAGATGTAAAAGGGCAATATTTACTGATATCTATGTTCCATTTTGGTAAGATTTTTTAATAAGCCATTTAATATGGTATTAACTCTCTGTTGGTTAAGGATTCATTCTGGAGGTATGGTTTTCCTTTAAGTCTGCCAAAAAAATATTTATACATTAAACCCAACCGGATGATTTTGCCACCAATATGGATTCACAGTGCTTAGTTACCATCAAGTATTGACCATCACTCTGTCTGTAGGTCCTTTGGGCATCAGTTTTGAGTGACTGATATTTGGTGGGTGATGACCTTCACTACACTTGACACTATACCAGGGGCAGCATGGTGGGTAGCACTTCTGCTTTCAGCACTGGAGTCTTGAGTTCACTTCTGGCCTGGGCACTATCTACAAAGCATTTGCAAATTCTCCCTGGGTTTGCATGGTTTTCCTCCAAGTGGTTTCCATCCACACTTTAAAAACGTTAAATGGCTTCTGATTAAATTGAATTAAGGGGCAGATTTATTAAAGGAGAACTAAACCCCTTCGGCGCTAAAATCCCTCCCCTGTGTTGCCCCCCTCCCTCCTGGCCTACCTCCCCCGGGCAAAGTTGCTACTTACCCCTCAACGCAGGTCCTGTCCACGGAGTTCACAGGCGCCATCTTCTCCCGTGCGGTCTTCTTCCTGGATTGCCCGGCGTTTGGCGGCGCATGCGCAGTAGGAGTATTTTGGTTTAGCTCTACTGCACATTCTTGAAAGTCATGAAGTTTTCCGAAAAAAGAAATCGGAAAACTTTGTGGCTTTCGGCGTATGTGTATATATATATATTCTTTATAAAGCTGTGTAGAATATATGTTGTGTTCTATAAATACCAGGAAATAAATAAATACCATAGAAAGCAAGAATCCATCTCCTCCAGTATATCCAGCATTCTGATGGCACAGAATCAGTCCATGAGTGCCCTACTTTGTCAAACACCTATACTAGATGTAATGAGTAGCAGTTGCAGAAATAGACTGAACGACCTCTAGCAGAAAATAATGCCAAAGGTAGTCAGGATATTCTGCATTTCCTACAAAGTATTACATCTCATCTGGATTCCAACCTCAACAGAATGAATCCCGGACATTTGTTTAATCTGTAATTAAAGTTTAAGTTGGGCAAACATTCTAGACAAACATTTTAAAATAATTTCTAGTTTCGTACACACCCAATTTCCAAACCCCTCTGTGATGCCGTGAGGTGAGAGTCGAGTCTCATGGAGGCAGGGTGCCAGGCATTAAGCTGCTGCGTGCACTAGTCTCTTCACAAAAAGAAACTTTTGCTGTACCCTCCCCTCTCCTCTTGCGAATCATTGTCCCGCCTCCTATCCTAATCCTAGCTCTCCATTGGGCAGAAGAGCCGCACTTGTGGGAGGGGAGTTGCTCTCTCTCTGCCTCTGTTTACTAGCAAAGCTGCCAGAGAGGGGAGGGCAGGGTAGGGCCCGGAAACCAGGCATAAAATTAAAGCCAAACACTTAGCGCAGGAGCAGCTGTTGGTGAGAGTGGAGACAGAGACTCCTGACACTTACTGGCAGTGGCAGCCGCAGGAAGCCGCGGAAACCGTGGAGACTGCGATGAACGGCTTTCCTCGCGATTTTACTGGCTCTCTGCTGCTCTTGACTTGTTGCGGGCGGCGGCGGGCCCCATCGGGGGTGCAGGGGCTCAAGGCCCTGGCACGCTGTCTGCATCCCCTTTGCACCCCCACATAGTTCCGCCACTGTGTGTAGATGTGGCCTCTAAAGTAGTGAGATTATGTAAGGCAGGGGTTTGATGCAGATCACTGGATCTAACTCACCTCCCTTACTAAAGGTGACACAATGGGAATGGAGTTACTAAAAGAAATCTCGCTGCTAATCCCATGTCTGATGGATGCCGGATAATCTTGTACCACCGCTGTACTAATAAAGCTCCAGTTGAGGCAATGCCTCTAATCCCTTCCACTGCTACCGAGCCCTTTTTACCCGAGCATTTTAATGATATTCGCACTACTGTAGTGGGTCGATACCGAGGAATGTAATTGCAAAGTCAGGGTGCTAGAATTTACGCCTAAAGATTTCTTTGGTCCTTTTTCAACATGTGTTTTTTTTTTCTTCAAGTATGACATGTTTAACTTTCCTCTGCCTAATTTATCTTTTTAAAAAGCTGTAGCCCCATTCTTTTCTTAAACTGTCAACTTCAGCGCCATCTAGTGTCATTTTTCCCTTTACTCCTGAATGATGTGATTTAATGGAACCTTTGCTCTAGCGCCCATCTTGTGTTCACTTTTTTTTCCCTGCGATGTGGTTTATGGAATGAAATTGAAGGCGCGGCACAGTGCCGGAACTGATCAGTGTAAGTGGAGCCGGTTAGTACTTAAATACTTTGGGGTTTGTCATTCCTTTTTCAGAATTTTTAGCAGATATATGCTAAATACCTACTATTTAATTCCTAGACAAATCTTCCCTTGGTGCGTTTGTCTGGGAGATGTTGGAGCTTTGTCACTATTACTAATGGTGCAAGAACAAACATATTAGTACAATACCTGCCTCATTGAATGAGGATATATTATTGTAATCTGTTTTTCTACTTTAAGCTTATATTTTCTATGTTTATTTCTGGCCTTTATTATCATGTTTTTTATTTTGTTCTGTTTTGGCTTTAATTTACAGATATCACCGGTGGTGGATTTAAAGTTTTTTAGTGAAGGGGCCAGGTAACGGCCAAGGTGCAAAGCCGCCGAGGAGAATGAAGAAATTGCCGAAGGAGGAAAAAGGGACGAAAGGTAAGGTTCGCAGTGCGAACACCATTTGTTTTAAAACTCCGGGCCACTAAGTTTTGTTTTTATAACCCGCGGTAATGGGGGCTCAAAACCACGCCAATGATTTTAATTTACTTTTAATGAGGGTCCTGTCCACGCAATGTTTTTTTTAGCTTTGTAGGGGGGACAACTGGCTAGCAATGTTTTCTTTTTGTTATTATTTGGGTGGGGACGGTAGCCCTGGCCACCAATGGGTTTTTACCCAGTTGGTTTTTAATATAACTGAAAGCCGCTCTGGTGGCTGGAGGTAAAACACATACGCACATTACTCTACTTTTTAGCACTATGTCCTGTTGGCCTTTTTAGTTGTGGTGTGGATGCTAAGTGTGGCCTGTAAAATTTTTTGTATGGGGCCTGTAATTTCTGATGGTGGCCGCTGACTATTACATTTAATCTCGTCTGTCTGAGGATGAATACAACCGAATTTATTTTTCTGTAAAATGACCTGTTTTGCGTTTGAAAATGCTTCCGGAATAAGCCATCAATTGTCTATATGATGTGGTTGCTTTGTGCCCATTTTTTTCCTTATCATACTGTTTTTTTTACCAGTGTATTAGATTTCCTCCAACTTTATTGAATTTACTATGTATGTTTCATACATGAATCATCAAGGCTGGATATACGCTTTGGTTCATGAATTGAAAAAATGTAAAAAGCTCTTAAAAGTGAGAGTAAAGGGTAGGGCTCCATACTACTAAATTAGCAGGTCCTCTTCCCCCAGGGGGCCCCAATTATAAGCTCACTGGTTCCGTGGTTTCCCTGGTCCAAGTAAAATGAAGCCTCATTAAATAAAGCCTGACGACTTATACAGTCTTATGCCCCCAGTAAATCTCAAAATCCTGTCCATGTTCCTACCTGACCCTGCCGGCCAACTTTTAAAAAAGTAATAGTATAGATACAAGGAACCATATATTTCTTTTCTGCTAAATCAGTTTGAAGGGACAGCAGGGACAGTGGGGTATATCTAGTACCACT
Organism: Xenopus laevis; assembly: GCF_017654675.1. Taxonomy (NCBI): domain Eukaryota; kingdom Metazoa; phylum Chordata; class Amphibia; order Anura; family Pipidae; genus Xenopus; species Xenopus laevis. The sequence goes on from NC_054385.1 coordinate 31,988,834, forward strand.
AGAGACAGGAAAACAATAAGATAAGAACTGGCTCCTCCTCCACTAGCTTATACCGCCCAGCAGTGGCAGACACTTAGCTCAGTTTAAATTGTGTCCATCAGGAGGTTAAGGACTGTCAGTTTTTTCTGCTAGTCAGTTACATGAAGCGGCGATTGGGGATGGCATACGTCCTTTACAGCTGAGTAAAGGATCTTATTGGCATTCCCGCACTGTGGGATTATGTCTCCGGGGGGTCTTCTAAAGTGCTTAGCACAGACGTGCAACCACAGCCAGCAATTATGATCTCCAATTTCCCTGAACCAGGAGGAGAACGGGCTGGCCGGCAGACAAGAGAGAGTGGTTACCCCTTGCAGGTATCATTATTTTTTTCCTCCGAGGGGTCCCCTTCCGCAATTCCCATGCGCTCCAAGACTCCTCAGCCGCCTACTAGAGCCTTCGAAGCTTATTTGGCCAAATGGGTGGTTTTTTTCCCGTGCAGGCACCAGGCTCTGTCACAGGAGGGTAATACAGTCTGTGCAAGCCTGGGGAAAAGTAGGGTAGACAGTCGCTAGCAGACGTTCCACCTGACCTGCTTGTTCTCCCGGTTTCACATGCCCGGTCATGATAGGAGGGACAAGGCAAAGTGGAGTGGTGCCGGTTTTACACCTTGGCACCATTTCTCCCCACACTGCCGTGGCCTCCCATTTTGGCAGGCGCATCTCCTACCAGCCTGAGCCTTGGCAGGACAATGCCTGAGCACCACAGCTATTTAGGTAAGGTGGTCAACTGCCAGATAACCAAGCCACTAAGTGGAGTCCCTGCCAATTTTGCAGTGCATTCTGCCTAGATGAGCGCCATTCCTTGTTTCGCAGCACTGGCACTCGCATGGGGTGCCGGTTGCCAAGGCAACGGGTCCCTTGACTCGCCGCATTTAGAGATGAACCGAGCTGTAACACAGCAGGGGCTCCGTCGCACTCAAAAGCTGCAGACAAGACACGCTCAGCACAATGCCCGCCCCACGACCATGA
>NC_054385.1:31991700-32077969 GCF_017654675.1 Xenopus laevis
CACGGATGTTGGGAGATTAAGTGTTCATCATTTGCTGCAGGGTCGGTATTTACCCTAGATTCGACGCGATATTTCCCTGCATTCCGCTGCTCGCTTTATTCTCATACGGTTCTTCTTAGTGAGTCGCCGCGCCAATACATAGGGGTTCCTTAGCTAGGCTCTTTTCTCTGACTTTTGTGCTCTTTGTCTTTTCTACACCTCACCACCCGACAGTTACTCCATCCTTCTTCTTCATCTCCGTACGCTGTACTTCTTAATAATTACGCTCGATATAGATCCACTGCCAGTCATGACAGGCTTCATTTTCTCGCTGGGCCATTTCAAGAGGGGGTCTTCTGGGCTGGTCGTTCGCCGGCAGGTCGGTAACTCCTTTGGCATTTCCATCTCCGGCTCCGTCGGCTTGGATACGGGCACACCTTGCCTTCATAATGTCATCCCAGTCATGTCCTGCAGGTGGACATCTACATGGTCTTATTGAGACGAAGGTGCTTTCAGCATTCTTTTTAATTGTGGCTATATCCACGGTTAGCCATCGTCCTAGAGTTTTTGCAATTGAGACCAGCATGGGGCTTACTGGAGAGGATGGATCTGCTACTCTTGCAGCAATCTCCCGGGGTAGGACAAGTCTCTCGCTTTGCAATTCTAATACTCCAGCTACAAGAACAGAATAGCTATATAGTTCATTAAATGTACAACGGGCTTTGGGAACTCCAAAGAGAATTAGCGAAAGCGGGTCACTGTACATACACTTAACTCTTCTTACCTTTGATATAAAGCCTTTTAATGGCTTCCGCATGCTCCATGGATTTGCGTGGGTAGTCATTGGTTCGTGCTTCTCATCATCATTAGAATGTCATATATATGAAATTATCTGTACATTTAAATTATTTCTATGTAATGAGGTCTCTGTAATTTTATGGGAAGTTTTTATGAGGTTATGTATATATATATACATATATATATTATGTTTTTTCTTTCTGTGTTATCTTCTATCATTAACTGGTCATTTTGTGTGCTTTTTTCTTACCATCCGAGGAGGCATTTCATATACGCTGAACTCCAAGAGGGGAGACCGGAGTGCGACGTCTCTTGTATATTCTCCACCATCAACTATTTCCGGCGCCATTGAAGGCGGGACTGGGTCTCGATCCATTTGGTGTTGGTGCTGGTTTCTCCTCATATATCCAATGCTCTTATTATCTATATTAAAGACTAGGTGTTTAGGCGCAGAGTAAATTGCCCTATTATTGTAATTACTCCTTTGCTCTGAGTATAATTTATATTAGGTCCCTCTTTACTTGTTTTTTGCCTCAATCCAAAATTCTTGTCTAATATTTTTTATATATTCTTCGTTCTTTATATCGCATAAAATAAAAAAGAGATTGATCGCGGTTTTTAAATCTCTGTTTTGAAACAAAAAGGGAGATGTTTATAATGAAACATTAACATTCTGTGATAAACCAAGCACAACAAATGCTTTCTTCCTCAGCCATCCAAGTAGTGACTTTCACCTGTTTTAGCTGTCCTGCAACAGCTAAAACCCATGTTGTAGTAACTACTAAAGGGTATACCCTTTATTACACTCTTAACCTGTGTATAACATGCCTTGCGTGTATGGCGTTCCAAGACGCGAGCGTTATACAATGCTTGGCATAGAACCTGAAAAGATAAGGAAATACATTTGGTCATTTATATGCTGCATTCATATATGAATGAAGAAGAAATTTCACTGGCCACAGGAGTTGCAGTAGCAGGGCAAGCCCTTGCATATTTTATTATGCAGTAGTGCAACGTTTCGGGTCACGCCCTTTTTGTCAAGCGTGACCCCGAAATGTTTGCACTACTGCAGATAGATAAAATTGCAAGGCTTGCCCTGCTACTGAACTCCTGTGTGGCCACGTGAAATTCTCTTACCCTTGTTGTGAGGTGGACGATTCTTATCACTGGGCACCAGGATAGAACCTTTGGGAAGTGTTGTGGTGTGCGGCTTCTCCAAAGTTCAACTGTGGGCATTCATATATGAATCTTAATACTTTAGTGTAGCCTAACACTCCTCCAAGTTATATCAATCCTCCCAGTCTTCTGAAACTCCAGGATGTTATGTATAAAAGTAATTTATTCATACTTCGTTGTCGCTAGGTCGAAGTGGCCACTTTTCTTAGGTGGAGTTTTAGGGTGCTCCTGGTAGCATACTCCATGACGAAGAACAGCAGGTATTTTCGTAGTTGATGTGGCATATATATCACTATAAGTTGTGTGGATTGACTAAGTGTGGCCGATTTTTTTCTCTGTTAAAATCCTGAAAGGTAAAAGAGTAAAATTAGTTCAGCATGTGCAAATCCAATGGTACACAATGGGTGAAAAGAGGTGAAGTGAAAAAGAGAAGTATATAAAGATGTCTAAATAAAAGGCTATTAGATTTTTATGAATCATACGCTATTTACTCACTGCTTCTATTTTTTCAGTGGAGTCTAATGTTTTCTTCTTCAGCATTTCAAGGCGTAGATTTTGATGGTAGATACTCTACAAGAAGACCTTGGAATTAAGAGAGTTAGGTTTAGTGTCATTGTTACCTGTATGTGCAGCTTAAATATCCAGTCTAATTGGAAAGACATAATCAAGATTACCTTTCGCAAACTTCCGCACCTAAAACATTAATCCGCGCGAAAGTCTCTTGCTGCAAAACTGTCCTAGAACTGTAGCACCGCTTGAAAGGAAATAAACAGGAATTGGTGTTTTGTGTAACTTAAAAAATAATAATAAATATATTATATATAGTATATATATATATATATTAAATATGATATTATATAAATATAATGGCTGTATCAATTTCTAGTGTTGTTACTGTGTACTTTCAGCCTGCCTCTAAATGGTGTCGCTTCTTGCTTTGCAGGCATCTGGTTTGTGGAATATTAAGTCCTCCACCAAGGTGAGGGCTCTGGGGATGTTTCCTCCTCATTCTCTGGCAAGCTCGCTATTGGGTTTTAGTTAATTGAGGTAAAAGATTATTAATATTATGCAATTCGTAGCGTTTAATAGTAGAATGCAGGCTAACTGCAGCCTGCGCATATTAAATGCTAATCTTCTTTTCCTCCTTCTCTCAGGTTGTTGTAGTCTGGGGGTTTGCAGATTCTGCCTCCTCAGCTTCTTCCAGCTGCAGGTAAGTCACTATATAATATAATACAGGTTTAATATTCATTCTAATGCATTAGTGAAAGCAGGCTAACTGCAGCCTCACATTATTATGCTATTTACTTTTCTCCTCTCTCTCAGGCTGTTTGTATCTCCAGGTTGAGCAGATTCTGCCTCCTAGCTTCTTCAGCTGCAGGTAATTCACTATAATAATATTGCTGATGGAGCCTGTGGCTCTTCTACCTCTGGCAGAGGTTCTTCAGCAGAATGCATCCTGTGATCAGCCTCCATCAAATAAGGACAAAGTGTGGCAGATTAATGAATGTGGCAATGAAAAGGGAATGCTTGTTTAGCCTCAAGAAACTGAATAGAATGCCAGTGTTAAATGTATCGACTTTGGAGGAACACTGCGGGTTCTGAAAATAATTGAACCTGAGGCCTCAGTTACGTCTGTTGGGAATGCTACACAGCCGTCTCCGGCATTCTCAGTAGTTCCCTTTACTTGCTTTGAAAATAGAGCAATTTGAGAGATTAGGATTCATGTTATGATGGCACACAGGTTTCCCTACATAATAGCAATAGGAGAGGTCAAGGACTGTTATACATTTACTGGATCATTCTTCCTTCTTCGCCCTCCACTGCATAGTCTCCTCATTCAGCTTTGTGGAGGAGAGGTGTAGAAGATCTTTCACCTTTTTCTTCGTGGCTGTTACGCAGCTCTTCACGCCGGGCTCTTGTCTTCGCCTGTCCTTGTGACATATGGAACAGCTTTTTCCGCCCCTGCTGCTATCCGATTTCTTTCTGAATGTGTTTATTAGCAGCTCCTGCTTTCGTATGCTAAAGATACTTACCCATCTGTAGCGAGGGGGCCCCACTAACATTCAAGAAGACTGACTGATGTCAAAAGTCTATAGAGAATGGAAAAATTTTTGAAAAAAATTATTAAGCTCTTTGATATTTCCCAAACTATAATGAATATTTGGTAACAATGATGATTATTTGTGAGGAACATCAGAGAAATGTTAAATAAATATTTATTGTAAGCTAAGGCTCTTCCTCTTTGCATTACAGTTCGCCTTTATTTTGTCAGGTATAAAAGAAACAGCTTTATATTTCCATCTGGGCCTTACCATCAGTATGCGGTGCCGACATGAGTGCCACACACTTTTGGCGCCCATCTTTGACTCCTGTACAAGAAAGAAGGTTTGGTATATAGTCATGCTTTATGGGATAAGAAATACCAAGTGCTGGTAAATCACAAACGAAGAAGCACTCTCTGGTAACTTCCACAGCTACAACACCTGAGCAGGTAGGGAAATGGAAGCAGATATGGGCAAAGTGCTAGATATTATGATCATATAAACTTCTTTATCCAACCCATTGATTTAAACTGGAATTATCAGAGCAACCAATTCATTTCACAGCTGCAATTGTTGATGTTAGAAATATATGTTTAAATGTTCATACAGTTACTAGAATTGGCGATGTGTGCCAGTGTGTGTCAGGGCGGAACTTAGGGGTGGGCAGAGTAGGCGGCTTCTAGGGTGCCATCATGTGAGGGGCCGCACTTTTTTTTTTTAATTTTTTTTGTTTTGTTTTTCCTTTTAGGTTTTTTTTTTAAGTGATTATTTAATTATGTTACTTTAAATTATTTTTAATGAGTTTTTGCAATGGCATCTTGCCTGGGGCGAAACCGTCCCGTCCTTTCCAGGCACTTCGCCCCCTGCTCCTTTGCCGGCAACTTAGTACTAGCAGCTTAAGAGCTGCCTGGTGGGCATCGCGTTTGCGTCACACACAGTACGCCGTTAGTGAGCCACTGGCGGCCTACACGACAGAGAGTTTGGTGGACAGGCAACGTTGGTGAGGCTCAGTCAGGCTCAGTGCTCCGCAGCCTTGCACACTGTTTGCAGGCTGCAGATTGGTTCTGTACTGTGAAGGTTCCTGCTGCTGGCGGCAGCCGTGTACAGATTTGGGGCCATTTTTTTTATGTTGCTGCTGGCTGGCACAGGTAATAGATGATTGGGGGTTGGGGGGCCGCATGATCTCTAATTTTATTTTTGGCTGCTTTGCTAGCGACAGGTAGAAGATTGGTTTCAGGGGCAGTATGATGGCTGCTGGTACAGGGGGCGAGCGGCAGTATGATGGCTGCTGGTACGGGGGCAATATGATGGTTAGCTACTGGCACAGGTACAGGGGGGGCAGTATGATGGTTGGCTACTGGCACAGGTACAGTGGGGTGCAATATATGATGGATGGCTACTGGCACAGGTAACAGGGGGCAGTATGATGGCATATGATGGATGGGCTACTGGCACAGTACAGGGGGCAGTATGGATGGCTGCTGGCACAGGGGGGCAGTATGATGGCATATGATGGATGGCTGCTGACACAGGTACAGGCAGTATGATGGTTGGCTACTGGCACAGGTACAGAGAGCACAGTGGGGGGCAGTATGGATGGCTGGCTGGCAGCTGCACAGGTACAGGGGCAGTATGGATTGCTACTGGCACAGGTACAGGGGGCAGTATTGATGGTTGGCTATTGGTACAGGGCAATATGATGGCTATGCACTGAATTACAGGCGGGCATTGGAATGCTACTGCATAGGGGGCATATGGATGCGCTGCTGGCACCAGATACAGGGGGCAGTATGACAGGTTGCTACTGCCACAGGTAAGGGCAGTTGATGGCAAATGATGCTACTTGCACAGGTACGGGAGCCAGTAATGAGTTGGCTACTGGCACAGGTACAGAAGCAGTATGGATGGCTGCTGACAGGCCAGTAGGATTGCTACTGGCATCAGGTACCAGGGCAGTATGATGGCATATGAAGGATGCTGCTTGGCACAGTACAGGGGCCAGATATGGCATATGAAGATGGCTGCTGGCACAGGTACAGGGGGCAGTATGGATGGCTGCTGGCCACAGGTACAGGGGCTGTATGATGGCATATGATGGACGGCTGCTGGCACAGGTACAGGGGGGCAGTATGATGGTTGGCTACTGGCACAAGTACAGGGGGCAGTATGGATGGCTACTGGCACAGGTACAGGGGGGCAGTTTGGTTGGCTACTGGCACAGGTACAGTGGGGCGTTATGATGGATGGCTACTGGCACAGGTACAGGGGGGCAGTATGATGGCATATGATTGGCTACTGGCACAGGTACAGGGGGGCAGTATGATGGCATATGACTGGCTACTGGCACAGGTACAGGGGGGCAGTATGGATGGCTGCTGGCACAGGGGGGCAGTATGATGGCATATGATGGATGGCTGCTGACACGGGGGCAGTATGATGGTTGGCTACTAGCACAGGTACAGAGAGTAGTATTGATGGCTACTGGCACAGGTACAGGGGGCAGTATGATGGCATATGAAGGATGGCTGCTGGCACAGGGGGGCAATATGGATGGCTGCTGGCACAGGTACAGGGGGGCAGTATGAAGGTTGGCTACTGGCACAGGTACAGGGGGCAGTATGATGGCATATAATGGATGGCTACTTGCACAGGTACAGGGGGGCAGTATGATGGTTGGCTACTGGCACAGGTACAGGGGGCAGTATGGATGGCTACTGGCACAGATACAGGGGGGCAATATGATGGATGGCTACTGGCATAGGGGGGCAGTATGGATGGCTGCTGGCACAGGTACAGGGGGGCAGTATGGATGGCTGCTGGCACAGGGGGGCAGTATGATGGCATATGATGGATGGCTGCTGACACGGGGGCAGTGTGATGGTTGGCTACTGGCACAGGTACAGAGCGCAGTATGGTTGGCTGCTGGCACAGGTACAGGGGGGCAGTATGGATGGCTGCTGGCACAGGTACAGGGGCAGTATGATGGCATATGAAGGATGGCTGCTGGCACAGGTACAGGGGGCAGTATGGATGGCTGCTGGCACAGGTACAGGGGGCAGTATGATGGTTGGCTACTGGCACAAGTACAGGGGGCAGTATGGATGGCTACAGGTACAGGGGGCAGTATGGATGGCTACTGGCACAGATACAGGGGGGCAATATGATGGATGGCTACTGGCATAGGGGGGCAGTATGGATGGCTGCTGGCACAGGTACAGGGGGGCAGTATGAAGGTTGGCTACTGGCACAGGTACAGGGGGCAGTATGATGGCATATAATGGATGGCTACTTGCACAGGTACAGGGGGGCAGTATGATGGTTGGCTATTGGTACAGGGGGCAATATGGATGGCTACTGGCACAGATACAGGGGGGCAATATGATGGATGGCTACTGGCATAGGGGGGCAGTATGGATGGCTGCTGGCACAGGTACAGGGGGGCAGTATGAAGGTTGGCTACTGCCACAGGTACAGGGGGCAGTATGATGGCATAATGGATGGCTACTTGCACAGGTACAGGGAGGCAGTATGATGGTTGGCTACTGGCACAGGTACAGAGAGCAGTATGGATGGCTGCTGACAGGGGGGCAGTATGGATTGCTACTGGCACAGGTACAGGGGGCAGTATGATGGCATATGAAGGATGGCTGCTGGCACAGGTACAGGGGGCAGTATGGATGGCTGCTATGATGGCAGCTGCTGGCACAGTACAGGGGCAGTATGATGGCATATGAAGGATGGCTGCTGGCACAGGTACAGGGGGGCAGTATGGATGGCACAGTACAGGGGGCAGTATGATATGGTTGGCTACTGCACAAGTACAGGGGGCAGTATGGATGGCTACTGGCACAGGTACAGGGGGCATATGGATGGCTACTGGCACAGTACAGGGGGCAATATGATGGATGGCTACTGGCATAGGGGGGCAGTATGGATGGCTGCTGGCACAGGTACCGGGGGGCAGTATGAAGGTTGGCTACTGGCACAGGTACAGGGGGCAGTATGATGGCATATAATGGATGGCTACTTGCACAAGTACAGGGGGGCAGTATAATGGTTGGCTACTGCCACAGGTACAGGGGGCAGTATGATGGCATAATGGATGGCTACTTGCACAGGTACAGGGAGGCAGTATGATGGTTGGCTACTGGCACAGGTACAGAGAGCAGTATGGATGGCTGCTGGCAGGGGTACAGGGGGGCAGTATGGATTGCTACTGGCACAGGTACAGGGGCAGTATTGATGGCATTATGAAGGATGGCTGCTGGCACAGGTACAGGGGGGCAGTATGGATGGCTGCTGGCACAGGTACAGGGGGCTGTATGATGGCATATGATGGATGGCTGCTGGCACAGGTACAGGGGGGCAGTATGATGGTTGGCTACTGGCACAAGTACAGGGGGCAGTATGGATGGCTACTGGCACAGGTACAGGGGGGCAGTTTGTTTGGCTACTGGCACAGTTACAGTGGGGCGTTATGATGGATGGCTACTGGCACAGGTACAGGGGGGCAGTATGATGGCATATGATTGGCTACTGGCGCAGGTACAGGGGGGCAGTATGATGGCATATGACTGGCTACTGGCACAGGTACAGGGGGGCAGTATGGATGGCTGCTGGCACAGGGGGGGCAGTATGATGGCATATGATGGATGGCTGCTGACACGGGGGCAGTATGATTGTTGGCTACTAGCACAGGTACAGAGAGTAGTATTGATGGCTACTGGCACAGGTACAGGGGGCAGTATGATGGCATATGAAGGATGGCTGCTGGCACAGGGGGGCAATATGGATGGCTGCTGGCACAGGTACAGGGGGCAGTATGATGGCATATGAAGGATGGCTGCTGGCACAGGTACAGGGGCGCAGTATGGATGGCTGCTGGCACAGGTACAGGGGGCTGTATGATGGCATATGATGGATGGCTGCAGGTACAGGGGGGCAGTATGATGGTTGGCTATTGGCACAGGTAGAGGGGGCAGAATGGATGGCTACTGGCACAGATACAGGGGGGTAATATGATGGATGGCTACTGGCATAGGGGGGCAGTATGGATGGCTGCTGGCACAGGTACAGGGGGGCAATATGAAGGTTGGCTACTGCCACAGGTACAGGGGGCAGTATGATAGCATATAATGGATGGCTACTTGCACAGGTACAGGGGGGCAGTATGATGGTTGGCTACTGGCACAGGTACAGGGGGCAGTATGATGGCATATGAAGGATAGCTGCTGGCACAGGTACAGGGGGCAGTATGGATGGCTGCTGGCACAGGTACAGGGGGCTGTATGATGGCATATGATGGATGGCTGCTGGCACAGGTACAGAGGGGCAGTATGTTGGATGGCTACTGGCACAGGTACAGGGGGCAGTATGGATGGCTACTGGCACAGATACAGGGGGGCAATATGATGGATGGCTACTGGCATAGGGGGTTTGTATGGATGGCTGCTGGCACAGGAACAGGGGGGCAGTATGATGGCATATGATTGGCTACTGGCACAGGTACAGGGGGGCAGTATGGATGGCTGCTGGCACAGGGGAGCAGTATGATATCATATGATGGATGGCTGCTGACACAGGGAGGCAGTATGATGGTTGGCTACTGGCACAGGTGCAGGGGGGCAGTATGGATGGCTACTGGCACAGGTACAGGGGGCAGTATGATGGCATATGATGGATGGCTGCTGGCACAGGTACAGGGGGCAGTATGAGTGTTGGCTTTGGCACAGGTACAAGGGGCAGTATGGATGGCTACTGGCACAGATACAGGGGGGCAATATGATGGATGGCTACTGGCATAGTGGGGCAGTATGGATGGCTGCTGGCACAGGTACAGGGGGCAGTATGATGGCATATAATGGATGGCTACTTGCACAGGTACAGGGGGCAGTATGGATGGCTACTGGCATGGGTACGGGGGGCAGTATGATGGATGTGGCTGAAGGATTGGCTTAAAACTCTGCATATTAAGCTACCTCAAAAATGGGAGGGCTGGCAGTGTAAGGGCTACCTCGTCACTGAGCAGGTTTTAGCTTATTGCATTATTCTCATAGGAGTTGTGTTAAAAGCAAAATGTTGTGGCCATTCCAGTATTGGTGTGAAGTGAACCCTTGATTTGCACTTTGTTTTATAGGATCAAATTATCTTATTATATATATATATATATATATATATATATATATATATATATATATATATATATATATATAAACCAACAAAATGGAGTGGAGATTAACCCTGGACAAATTATATATCAACCAAAAAGTCCAGACAACTTGCTTGTTCATCAAGAAAAAACTTTTATCAAGCAAGTAATAAGTACAACGTTTCGAAGCTCCCGCTTCTTGTAAAGAAGCGGGAGCTTCGAAACGTTGTACTTATGACTTGCTTGATAAAGTTTTTTCTTGATGAACAAGCAAGTTGTCTGGACTTTTTGGTAGATATATATATATATATATATATATATATATATAAATGAAAAGTTTCATTAATTAATGTGTTGTACACTTTCATGTTTTCTTTATTTAAATCTCCATGGTAAGGTGGAAAATGGTAATGCTCTTTCGGGGGGGCGCTAATTGAAGCTCTTGCCTAGGGTGGCAAACTACCTTGGCCCGGCCCTGGTATGAGTCCCTCATTTAATTACTATGGGGTTGGAATGATTAGCATCAACATTTTGACGGTGCACATAATAAAAATTGCTAATTATTCAAACACCCAAACTGTAAGAGTTTATATTACTGGTGTTAGTATTTCTTTCAGCCCATCTACTTTTCATCGTTCCAATTTTATTTTAAAACTGCTGTGTGGTTGTTAGGGTAATTAAGCCATAGTATCCAGACCACAGCTGCAATTGCAAGTCTGTGAATATATACCCCTAGCATATCATTCCAGCAAGCCCCCTGCAGGTAAGTGCAAGTACACATCACTCTGGCACCTAACTCATTAGAACTTTCTTACAATATATGTGATTAAATATTTTGCTCACATAGTGTGAGTTGTGTCCCTTCTCATGGGATGCTGGGAATAGTCAATATGTAATCAAGATGAGATGAGTCCATTTTATAAACTTTCTGATTCCCATTTACCTCTCCATATTGTAAATCTCCACCTAGATAGCCATATAGTGTTAGCCAGGGTATGTGCTTATTTGCCACTCTGTTTTACCTCTGGAACTATAGCAGCATGACTGTTGCACTGTGGAAAGCCCAAGTCTCTAAGCCCCTGAAGAATAGCTGGAGCTAAAAGTATAATGAGCAATATTGAACTTCTACCGCCAAGAGTGATGCCTTACACATATTATAGAGGGGGAAATGATATCAATAAGATGTAGTTTTATATTGCTTATAATGTCATGATCAGGGCATCCCATCATGCACCTCAGTCATCTTAATGTTCCCATAGAATCCTCTTCTCCCTGCATGTACCCAATGTGCCTGCTTCCCATAACCAGCTCTGTTCTGATTAGTGTCCCTGCATCATAACATAAGACATATCAAATGGAGTTAATAAAACAGACAGAAAGTAGTTTTTCTACTTGCATAATATTGGATTAGTGGGTTAAATTTTGGAAAAGTGGCTGTTACATCTGTTAAAGGTATGTTTACATATCAAGAAAGTATGAGTGATAATAGGAATCCTTTAATTAAAATTAAATTAAAATTAAAACTATTGTTTTACATCACATTAGGGCTGTGGAACATGGGGGCATTTGTACCCTAACTAAACCATGGATTTGTGGGCAATCCGGCCTAAACACTAGAAGTACAGAAGTAGAATGCAGTTTCCAGAGATAATGGCGGGTCCCCTCATGTGTTTTACATACAAAATTCTACAGGTGAGTATTAGGTTAGTTAGACATTTTTGGGAAATATTAGAAAATATTTGAATCAGTTATTGCACACTAATTGCAAGTGGCGGTGAGTCAAATGCAGAGACATAAAATGTCTAATAATAAAGGTTGCCTTAAGGACCAAGGATTATGTTAAATAATGTGCATCAAGTGCAAATGAGATAAAATGCTTCTGTGCAATAAATATTTCAGAAATGTTACCATAATAATTAAGTAAAACGACATCATTAAACAATGACAGATTTTCAGTAAGTAAAAAAGAACCGTTTTTAAATATTCTCTTTTTAATGGAGCCATGCAACCCAAAAATTGGGGATTAAGGCACTAGTTTGTTTCTAATAATAGTATTTGTCCCCCCCCCCATGGACACTTACTTAAGGCAAGATTTGGGTACAAAGTGGTGCTATCATTTTCACGTTGTGTTCTTGTTACTGGTGTCATTATTTATTTTCAGCCCATCTACTATTCATCTCCCAATGTTATTTCCAAACTGCTGTGTGGTTGTTAGGGTAATTTAAGCCTAGCAACCAAACAATAGCTATCACTCCAAGTCTGGGAGTGACCATTCAAAATATCAAGAAGTTAGTCAAATTTTAAACTCTTTCGAATTTCCATGTCCCTTTCTGTTTTAATCAGTGATGGGTCAAATTTATTCGCAAGGCGCAAATTCCCGCGATTTGCGAAACCGCAGCAAAAATTTGCTGGTGTAATAAAAATGGTGCCGTTTAGCCCCAAATTCGCCCATCACTAGTTTTAATCCTTCCCCCTAAATGGCCAGTTAGATTACCAGTCTGACCTGCAGAAAACTACCCTGGGTAGGTGCGCTTCACTTTTTGAAGAAGACGAGCAAAGGCCTGTGAAAGAGATGTGGGACCTTACAAATTGCCCCCCTCCCCCATAATTTAGGGCAGGTTTGCTGTAAAAGAAATCATAAACTTTATCAATTGGATTTGCAAGAATACCTCTTAAAAGAAGCTCTTCAGATGTCCGATGATGTTTAAAAAAAAAACAAAAAAAAAAGCCTGAGATGTTCTGGCTTTTGGTAGAGGGGCCGGCACAAGGCCGGGGTACCCCAGAGGGTCTCCCTCTTTAATTACTGGCTCTCCTTATATATGTTCAGAAAAGAATCTTAAAATCTGAACTAAGAAGAAGCCAGGAAAAAAACAACGCAGTATCGCTGGTAATTTGCTAAAAAAGCAATCCGTCCACTGTAGCAATCTGTATAGGGAAGAGAATAAATTGACAAATTAGTTTCAAGGATAATGCATTTAACACTTAATATTTCCCATAGTGTACAGAGGAAAGCAGAGATCTGCCCATTTTACCCTACACAGACACTTTATACAATACAGTACCTCACAGCAGCCAATCAGAAATGAGCATTGGTATAGTGAGAATTAATGTATTGTACATAAGATCACTGGCCAGGTGCAGATTGTCCAGTGTTCATCTTTGCCTACCCCCTTTGCCTATTATTGTAATCAATGCTTTCCCTACCATGTTCCCTGTTGCCCCCCCCCCTCCACAGCCAGGACATTTGAAGGGAAAGGACATGAAAGCAATAAACATTGCTATGTATTCCATTAAATTCATGTTAAGGTTGTTATATCAGAACAGGTCAGAAACCTGGGGCAGAGGGGCAAAACGCTAAGCACAAATAAAGTATTTATAGTGAGACACAGGGGTCCCCATATGTTATCTGGACTCCAAGTGGGAAAAAGTTAATATTTCCTGTCAGCCCCTGTATAACTGCCAAATCCTGGGTCTGTGTCTCCCAACCAGCACTAAGATTAAAGGCGTCTCCAAAGCCCATTTTAGGGGATAATTCTCTAAAATCAGTAAGAGGAACAACATCAGCTTGTCTGGGTGGGCATCAACCAACTAGTTCCCCCCTTTTTTTAATAAAATAAGTGTTACTTGTCAAAAAATCTCTTACATGTACTAGTCCAACCAACCAACGGACCAAACCAACTGTCAAATCCCTGGGGTAAAGTCACCTCTCATCTCTGCACTAAGATTAAAGGCATCTCCAAATCCCATTTTAGGGGAAAATTCTCTAAAATCAGTAAGAGGATCAACATACGCTTGTCTGTCCCCCAACTATCCCCCCCTCCCCCATTATTTTACTAAAATAAGGGTATTGGTCAGAGAATCTCTCACATTTACCACTCCAACCAGCCAACGGACCAAACCAACTGTCAAATCCCTATTGGTAATGTCACTTATCATCTCTGCTCTTAAACCATGAGACTTATAAATAAATGTTTTTGTGTAAAAGGAAGAAGCATTGCTATTTATTCCATTAAATTCAGTTACATGTTAAGGCTGGTACATAAGAGCAGGGCAGATACCCAAGGGGCTGAGTTGCAAAACCCTAAGGAGCTTGTCAATACTGGGCATAAAAATAAGTATTTTACCATGAGGCACAGGGGTCCCCAAATGCTACCTTCTTATGGAGTTACTGTAGAAAACATGTAAATTTGCTGTCAGCCCTGTATAGCTGCCAAATCCTGAGTCTGTGTCTCCCAACCAGCACTAAGATTAAAGGCGTCTCCAAAGCCCATTTTATGGGAAAATGTTCTAAATTCACTAAAATCAGTAAGAGGATCAATATCTGTTAGTCTGGGGATGTCACCCAACAATTTCCCCTATTTTTTCATTAAAATAAGCATTATTTAACAAAGAATCTCTCCCAGAGAGAATATACACTTACCACTCACCACGATGGCAACCAACGGACTGAACCAACTGCCACAGCACTAGGAGGGAAGTCAACGCTGTTCCCTGCTCTTAAAGGGGAAGTGTACCCTGTAAGTAGGGTTCATAAGAGTAATGTTCATATGGCATTTATTTCTGCTTAGATGTGCAGTACCTACATAGTTTATTAAGTACACAGAGCATTGCTTTGTAAGTGTGGCCTATTGAGTCAGTGCAGTTCCTGTGCTGCCATATCTTTTTGATCCATGAATTCTTCAGCCATGGATTCAATCACTGCTGCTGCTCCAGTTGCTGCTACATTATCATTTCGGTACTTTGCCGGTTTACGAACGGGCGCTGGTGTAACTTCGCCTGCAAAGGAGATAGACTCTAGCGCTACTTCGCAGTCTTACACCAGGCAAGTTTTGCTCTGGTGAAAGAGCATTACTTTGCAAATTCACTAAGATGCGCATTTTACTGAACGTTACCTGTTCTGCCAGACTTGCCTTCGCCAGCTCAGACCAGGCGAAGTGCAATGGAATTATAGGGCTTCTTTAATTTTTCTTCGTCTTTTAGTTTTTTCAGGGTGATAGGCTGCAAAAAATTGTAAACATTTTTTTGGGTACCCGGGCTCCCCCATTTCCTAACATATGGCACATAAACTATACACTGGGCACATGTGTAAGGCATTATAACAACTCTATTTAATTTTTAAGGTTTCCCTGGGCTTTTGTAGTGTAATGTATTTGCTGCAACATGTACGTCCATTTATCTTTTAACTCCCCGCCGTATGCAAATTAGCCAGCACTTCACATCGCTTAGTGCAGTAACGCTAGTGCAACTTCGCCAGAGTTTGGCGCCCTGGATGCAACTTCAGATTTTAGTGAATTAGTATTGTCCTGGCGAATCTACACCTGGCGAAGTGTGGCGGTGTGAGCGAAGCCGTCGCTGGCAAATTTACGGAGGTTAGTGAATTTGCACCATAGTATGTATAACTAAAGAGACTAGAAGAATAAAGGTTGAGTGAGGAGAATAAGTTTAGGGAGCTGATCTGGGCCGGCGTGGCCCAAAAGAGGCCGGGCCTACCGGCCCAGTTCGACCCTGCTGTGGTTTATTCCGTCAAATAATGGTGCAGCTTTTTTTAGCACTATAAGCCACGTGGGCTAGTTCCCATTTGCATACCTGCACTGGTTCTGTTTTTGGGTACATATTGGTTTTCTAAATGACCACATAGAATCTTTGCTGATTAACAATCAGCTGTCCAGCATGTGGTTTTTAAAATGAGATTGTGTTAAAGAGAGATGTGGTGGCAACTGTAAATGAACAAGTACAATGTATGGCCAAAAGAATGTGGCACCTGCCTTTCTAAGGATATTATGAAGTTGCTCCTCTCTTTGCTGCTAATATAGCCTTTACCCTCTACTTTTCTGGAAAAGCTTTCCTCTAGATGCTGGAACATGTTGGCAGGATTTGCTTGCATTCATGTGTAAGAGGTTGGGCAGTGATATTGATCAAGCCTGGCTCACATTGACATCCAATCTATTCTACAGGTGTTCTTTAGGGTTGAGATCAGGGTTCTGTGCAGATCAGTCAAGTTTTATCAAGCCCATTCCTACCCACCAATTCTGCTTGGACTTTACTTTGTATGCAGGGTTATTATCCTGCTGAAGCAGTATCACTTAAAGTTTCAACGATGACTTATGTCTATGTTTAAAGGCATGGCATGTATTTGATCCTCAAGGTTTAACAACTAGCAGGGCATATGATGTATGACTCTAAAGGAGAAGGAAAAGCTAAAATTAAGTAAGCTTTATCATAAAGGTCTATATAAATACACCTCTGAGTTCTCTGTCAAAAGAAACACAGCATTTCTTTCCTTCTATTGTGTACACATGGGCTTCTGTATCAGACTTACTGTTTTTAGCTTAAACTTCTAGGGCTAGGGCTTGAGCATGCTCAGTTTGCTCCTCTCCCACTCCCTCCTTCCCACCCTGCTGTAAAAGGAGCCCAGAGCTATGAGTGAACAGGGAGAGACTCAGTCAGGAAGTGATGTCACAACAAGCTAATATGGCAGCTGCTGTCCTAAACAAACAGAGCGAGCTTCTAGAGCTGTTTTCTCTGGTTTGGTAAAGCATTCTAAAGAATAAATTATGGTAAAGCATTCTACAGAATAAATATAACGTTCTATGAACTTACTTGTATAGTACTTGTACCGTAATTGCCTGTATCAAGCATTCAGTAAAGCAGTATTTTATAAAGTAGCTTCCACAGTCACACACTCTCTAATTTTATATTATATGCCCAACACTGAAATGGAGATATGTAATAAAATGGGCAAAATGTGCTACTGGTCTAATCTCCTATAACAGCCAATCAGCAGGAAGCATTTACTGATCATCAGTTTAGAGCTAAACACCTTATTGGTAGCTATTAGTTACTGCACCGGTGCAAACTTAATGCTTTTTAGTCTCAGCTCTCAGTCTCAGAGTAATATGGGGGCTTGAAATGTCTTCTATGGAGCACTGCAGTGTAAATAAAGATTTATCATAGTTCGGTTAACCCTTTACACACCAATGATGAGTGGCAGCGGTTCTTAAAGGAGAATTCAACCATTTAGCCAAAAAAAAAAAAAAACCCGACCGACCTCCCTAACTTTAAACGTACCCCTTGGTGTAGATTCAGGCATCGAACTTCACCGCAGCCATCTTCCAGGTCTTCGTGACTTCTTTCCACCCATTTTGGTGCATCTGCAATTGTCGCAAACCATTGCTCCAACTGCGCATGTGCCTCTTCACCCGGTCTCCTACTTAGCTTGCTGAAGACCCGGAAGATGACTGCAGTAAAGTCTGATGCCTGAATCAGCACCGATGGGTAAGTATAAAGTTAAGCATTTCCCGGGGGGGGGGTCTACGTGGGGTGGGGGGTAGGGTTTTTTGGCTAAATGGTTGAATTCTCCTTAAAGGGGGCATGCCGATTAAATATTGCTTAAAGGGGTTGTTCACCTTTAAATTAACTTTTAGTATGCTTTAGAGAGTGTTATTCTGAGACACTTCAGAAAGGGCAAGCAAAGCCTGAAACATGTTGTGTAATATGTAGTCTTGGAATAAAGCTTGATCACAGCAGACCTGCTTCTGAGTGCTCTCCTCAAACTATTTTATTACATATTCTGAGACAATTTGCAATTGGTTTTCAATTGGTGGTTTTTGAGTTATTTCCGCAGCTCTCCAGTTTGTATTTTCAGCAGTCTGGTTCCTAGGGTCCAAATTACCCTAGCAACCACGCATTGATGTTAATAATAATAATAATAATAATAATTATTATTAACATGTATTTATAGAGTGCCAACATATTGTGCAGCACTGTATAGACTGGAATATGAATAGGAAAGGGTCTGAATAGAAAGATGTATTATAAAATTCTATTATAATGCATCTTAACTATAATGCATTCTATAACATATTTAACTAAGTTAAAGGTGAAGCACCGTTTAATGTAAAATTGTTGATATATATAAAGTGCCGCTGGGGGAAGCAAGTGTTTGGTGTTCTCTCTGGCTGTCGCCCAGCATGAACAGCAGAGGGCGCTCAGGTTACACAGTAATTTTATAGATTAATATATCAGCAGTGTAAGAACAGCTGATACTTTATCATGCCATGAAAAGTGCTTAAAAACACTCTAAAAACAATATAGCATTAAGTTCAAGTTTAGCTTGTATGACCCCTTTAAATAGTGGCTATTTATTTATAGTCAAACAGTGCAATTTCCATTGTCCTGTCAGTATAACAAAACTTCATCAAGGAATAACCTCTACCCTTAAACACCTATGTGGGTAATGTCTCTCTCTAATTCTAGTCTGGCAACACATATACTTTATATCAACGTTGCCCAACCCGTAGCCCTTCTTTTCAGGCTCAATCTGTAGATTCTGGCAAATCCCAGAAGGGCTGCTGGAAGATGCCACAGACATACCTCTCAACATTTTGTAAATATCAGGAGGGAGAAAACATTTGCTGCGCGTAGTGCGCTGACATTTTTGGCCATGCCTATTTTGGCAGGTTATGAAAGTTTGAGCACATTTGTGTGTTTTTTTATATGTTTTGCTTATGAAGGTTAATTGGCTTTTAAGCTTCAAATCACTGAATACAATTGTTTCTTTGCTTATCTTAAATTGTAACAAAAGTATCTAAGTGCACCTGCCACTTATTCTGGGCACTCTGCCCAAAAGCAATTAAGTTGTGTCTTTTTCTGGCTGTTCACTGCAGGAGATCAAAGAGAAAGTCTGGACATTTAAGTAACAACAATCCGGGACTGCGGGCTGAGCTGTCAAAATCTGAACTGTCCTGCGAAAAAACGGAACAGTTGGGAGGTATGTTTCGACAGTTACTATTTATTGAGCTGGTGGGGGGCTGTTTGGGCCTTTGTGTATTTGAAATGCCAAGACCTGTATTGAATCATAGTCCAGGCCCGAAATATAGCCCCCCAGCATTCACCAACATCCTGTTATTATTAGTGCATGCTGGGAGTTGAAGTTTAACAGCATAAAAGCTATAGCAAATGTAATTCTATTTTATATCAATCATTTCCTCATATAAAATCTGTTTTATCCCAGGTCTTACCACTGGTAACATCCTGATCCTGCCTGTGCTACATACTGTCATTGGCCTTCCTTGTTCCCAATACACAGAAGGTTAGTATCTCTTTTATCTCATACTTGGTTTGTCACGGCCAATCAGTACAGCTGCAAATACATGGCAATAGCTTTGCAATTATGCCCTGTGTCTAAATGAGCTGGCGTGACTCCGAAAATTCTCTGCTTTGTATCTGTGAACGGATGTTTGCAGGGAAAATGCACATTTTTTAATGCTGACTTAGCGGAACCAATTTTCCATGTCTGCCTTTCACTCCGGGCTGCAGATAAATAAGTAAAGAAGAAGGCGATGGTTCTAAGTAGAAAAACCGCTATGTATATTGCCGCACATAAAAGTGCCCATCAAAACTCGTTTTGTTCACATTTTGTGTTTTTTTTTATCAACATTTTAAGTAAGATTTATGTATAAGTCTGTACTTCTATTTATATTGCACCTCCAGTGGGGCGGTATTGTGCCTTTTATCAGCTGTCAAAAACTGCCTTTGAAATCTTAACAAGCATGTCTGCTTCCTCTGGGTGGCAGTAAAACACTTCAAATCCTTTCCAATCCATTGCACTATGTTTGCCCAACCAAAAGAAACCACATTTGTTATATTATTTATTTACCCGTTAAAAAGCTTTAAATAATGGAGTGTAGTACGTCGTCCATACTTTTGGCATGCCATAATAAAAACGCAATGTTTGAGCTGACTTATTGTAGGAATCTCTTCTGCCTGCCATCTTGTATTATAACAACTTAATTAAACCCGTAATGGCTGTAGCTGGCTATCCCGATTCCTCATAAAAGAAATCCTGGCTCTTGCAATTACAATCTGTGTGTTTTACAAAGTCCTCAGAAATGTTAATGTACAATGGCTTAACACCCACTGCTGGGAGTTACAGTTCAACAGCATTTCCAGGAGAATTTTAGATTTGTGTTTCCTTAGAGCCAGCTGCTTCTCTCAGTGCGTTCTAATTTTAAAAATATAGTTATGTATAAGCCCTTATGTGTATTATAAATATATTCGGTGCCCAACGTCAGGGCATGAAGAGGCATGTTCGTAGGGCGCGAAAGTAGAGGAACATTTCCTCCGCCCTAAAAAAATGGGATTTATCTCTTTTCTCACTCCAGAACTGGGGATGGGGGAGTTTGGGTGGTGCAAATGGGTAAGTGAGAGGAGGGTGGTGATCAGAAGCAGCTACAAGAGTTACTTGCTTTGGGCAGCATGATAGGGCACATGCACCATACTATATAACCTGTGTAAAATTCCTCAGAGGGCCCTTCCTAACACTGTGGCAATGAACATCATGTTTCCCTTAGATTTCTTGTTGTTATCTCTCTAAGGAACCACAGAACTGAGCAGGAAAGCTTCAAGAGATGCTTCCTGCTTCTCTAATGTACAGGTATAGGATCTGTTATCCGAAAACATGTTATCCAGAAAGCTGGAAGATCATCTCCCATGGACTCCATATTACTTAAGTAATTCAAAACATTTAAAAATATTTCTTTATCTGTAATAATAACTAGGGATGCACCGAATCCACCATTTTGGATTCGGCCGAACCCTCGAATCCTTTGCAAAAGATTCAGCCGAATACCGAATCGATTCCTAATTTTGCATATGCAATTTAGGGGGGAAGGGGAAAACATTTTTTACTTCCTTGTTTTGTGACAAAAAGTCACACAATCTCACTCCCCACCCCTAGACTTGAATTCGGTTTGGCCAGGCAGAAGGGTTCGGCCGAAACCAAATCCTGCTGAAAAGGCCGAATCCTGAACCAAATCCTGGATTCTGTACATTGTACATGATCCCAATAGTACTGTATATAATAGAATAATTATTCCTTATTGAAGGGGAAAACAATTTAATTGGGTTTATTTAACGTTTAACTGATTTTTAGTAGACTTGGAGATCCAAATTATAGAAAGACCCATATCCAGAAAAGCCCCAGGTCCTGAGCATTCTGGATATCAGGTCCCATACCTGTATCTTTATACTGTTCTCTGAGGAAGCCGATTGGTCGGTGAAACGCATCGGAAGTGACGTCACAGGCAGGCTACGGGGAGAACACCACGAGGGAGAGAGACGCCAGCACAACCTCCTCCTTTGCATTACAGCTGGGGATACCGCCAGCATATACTTGCCTATATGTGACAACCTTACAAACAAATGTGAGTGAAATTTTAAATTTCTTAAAAATTTTTTTAATAAAATGTTATTGCAAATCCAATTTTTGTATTCCTACCTGGGAGCCTAACGGTGGCTGGCGGAGGAGAATATGGGGAATTAAACTACATGCAATATAACTGCCACTATCTTGTAAGTAGCAATTATACTAATACTTGGTGAAGGATCCAGAGAACACCAATTTCGTTTGCACACACTTTGGGATGGAAAGAAAAGGTCTCTTTAAATGGAAATCCACATCATCAAAACATTTCTTGTTTTTTATTTTTAACTTCTTACTTTTCCAGCACAGGGTGCTTTAACAACAGTTGAAAAATACTACACCATATTTTGTTCCTGCTTTTTTGCTTTCTCCATTTGCTTTAGACGCTGTTCTACAAGAAAACATAGTTTCTGGAATATTTTTCTTCTTTTTTTTTGACATTTTTTGTACAGTTGAGAGACTGAAAGAGAACGGGCAGGAGGGAGTTAATCTAAAGGGCTAACTATTTCTTTATTGTTGTATATTGTTTCTTTATACTGTTTCTGCCTGACCATTGCTCTCAACGAACAGCAGGGGGTGCCTCAGTCACACCTCCATGATATTAGCAGGGTCTTTTCAATACTGAGTCATGTGCATGAGACAAAAAAATTAGATTAAAAAAAAAGAAATCATTTAAATCCTTTTGCTGTTGACTCAAATGGGATCATGCCAGGTCAGAGCTTAAAAGCAGAAAGAGTAAAAATGAAACTAATATTAAATAAGGGTCAGTTTTGGTTTGAGGAAAAACAATTTTTAATTAAACACTTTACCTTTTTTCGACTTTTAACTACGGGGCCCCTTAATAACACTAATAGATAAGTACAGATTACACTGCTTTTGACTGTAGCCTTGAGAACAACCAAATGCTAAAGGGTTAATGATATAGTAAATTCAAGCAGCTTGGCTTTTGTGATGCAAAGGTGTAAAGGGTTAAATCCTTAATGCATTACTGCTGTAAACAGCCATTCCGTCTACACATGGGCCGCAGTATGAAGGCTTTTTCTTAAGCAGCCCTGTGAAGTCACTGAATATCGGGTTTCCAGCAGTAAAGGATATAGCTGGGATGACGGATGGCCGGGTAATAGGAGATGAAGTAAGGTTTATTGTGAGAAAATGAATCCCAGCGAACATTGCTCCATTCAAGCCATTATCTGTTCAGCATGGAAGTCTAAGGAAATGAAGGTCGAGCTTGCGTTGTGGCATAGATTAGGGCCGGAGAAATCCCAGTAGCCTAAAGCTTGCCATTCTCTACCGGCTCCTATTGTATATTATGGCAACACAACCTAATCTGTTACTGTACTACCTGGGCAAAATGTATGAAAAGTTACAAAAACTTGCTTTTAGGGTGGGTGGGGGGTGCTACCGAGGCGCCAAATGAGCGAATCTTAACTATATGAACACCTTTAGTGGGACATATGGCCTGATTGAGGTTTGGCCTGTGGGCCAACAATCAATTATTAGTTGATTGAGGACAGCATCAACTTTGCGATGGGGACTCAATCAACTGGAAAATGAAACCTGCCCAATTGGTGTGGTCAATTTTTGGTATATATCGTGGTGGACATCAGAGGCCCATATACAGCAGGGGTCCCAACTGCCAGGCCGCGGCCCACTACCACCACCCTGGTTCCTGCAAAGAATTCTGGCTTTACTATGGTCTATGGGGCAAAAAAAGTTTGGGGGCCGCTGCTAAACATGGTAAATTTGCCCAATATTTCATTCTGCTGCGAGTAGTGTTTTTTTCAGTGATTACAGTGATTCAAAAAAGAACCCCTCTGGCTCTTGAAATCTACATGTACCTGGAGGTGATATCTGAGACATTGCTTTCTGGTATTATGGCATCTCCTGAAACACTAAAATATATAAGAAATGTGAAAAGATGATAGAAGCACAAAGTGAGAGCTACGGAATGTGCCCGCTGGGCCGTTGCTGTGAACTTTACTTTGAGGATGCAACGAACATGGCAGGACTGGTAGGGGTGGAACTGGGCTAATGGAGCACTGGTTCGTGCCCATATCTCCAGACTGTGGCTCCAGATGGCTTTGTCACTTGTTACTTGAGACTTGTCTTCCTGGACTACAGATGGATGTGACAGTGATATATCACCCGGCCCCGTCTGTTGTCCATCCTTCTCTGCTCGTTGTTTGACATCTTCCTTGGAAATAGTTATGGATTTTTCTCTTTTCTCTCAATTTGTAATTTGTTTTAGGTTGGATATTTGGAGTCTTGGCAGACCCTCCATAACCTTCAGGTCACTCTAATGGCCTTCTAGAATTAGTCCTCTAGCATTATCTATGTAACCCTAAAGTGTTAGCAAAGTCGTTTTATGCACACAAATGGATAACACAAAGGGCCTGAGAATCACAGATTGTTAGTGCCAGGCACACGCCATGCTTTTATCATTTTCCTTTGCAGCAGTAAAGCAATAGGGTCTCTCGCATAGAGAAGCATTAGCATTTCTGCTTCTTTGTGATATTCCCTAGTTTGCTATATGTTTTCTTCTGCCATACATTATTTCTTTGTGCAGCTTTATCACACATGTATCCATTTTACTCACGGAATTCATGCATGCCAATGAATAAGAATAAAATCAATGCCCAGTAAGGCTAATTGCTCATTATAAAATACACAATGGCCAGAGAATCAGAGATTTGCCAAAGCAATTGGCATGCCAAGGATACAAATGGCAGTGCAAAGTATGAATGCTCCATAATACTGAGAAGCTCACAATTGCTAAGGTTCCACAGGGTGCAAACTGGCAGGTAACAGGCGCAGGAGCTTGTGGGCCAAAGTTACGCTTGCCCCATACATTGTTCTTGCTGCATCACATGTCCATAATCTGCTTGCAGAAGAAGGATGCTGGGCTAGAGGTAGATGCAAATTAATTACCTAATATGGGTAGGATTATGTTTCCCCTGGCTGCTCATTATTTTACTGATCAGTAACAAATTCAGCAGACAGTGACTAACATGGATCTGACTCAGTAGCTCCTATTATTATTATAACTGCAGGCTTCATGCAAAGCCTTTACAGGATAAATTATTCCTATTCGATCTTAAAGTATACGTCACCAAGGCATTTACGGCTGTTGTAAAGACAAAGACCATCATGGAAACTTCAAGTTGATTCTAATATCATTTTACCTCTAATGGGGTGGTATGATTCTTTACCAATTACAAAAGACTTAGTCATATTATATATTAGTGTTGTTATTATTAACACAAAATGTAATAAAGCACAGACACTGTTAACAAATGAATGGTATATACACTATACATTACAGATTTACATAGCAAAAAGCAACAGGCAATATCCGCGGTATAATAGAGGTAATAGATAAGCCATGTGAGACAAAATGGCATCTCTGTTTATAGAGAAAATATTTAGTAGTTTAATTCATTAGGCCTTTGTGTATTAGTGAAGGTATAATGAGACGTACCACTCAGGAGTAAGTGAGCCATTAAGTTGAGGTTCGTATGCAGAGTGCATATCAATAGGTTTCCTTATATTTAGCGCATAGCAGGGCTACATTTTGTTTAAAAGCCTGTGATTTTCCGTGTGGGAATGTGCTGAGGCATGAAAGTAGCAAGAGGAATAGCGTATGGAGCGTTTTGGGTGGGAACAATGTTCATCAGTGTGTGGCATTTGTCGCTATGACGTATGGGTGTAACATTATGGGACTTCTAGTCCAATGAGTGGCAATTGGTGTCTAGAAAGTTCAGGGAACATGGTGGGGAACTCCTAGTTCAAATGAGTGGGCATTGGTTAGAAAAGTACAGGGCAACATGTATGGGACTACTAGTCAATCAGTGGTTGCATTTGTTTAGAAAGTATGGGGAACCAGTGAGACTTTAAGTCAATGCAAGATGTTTGCATTTGTTTAGAAGTATGAGGATATGCTGGATCTCTAGTCAGTCTAGTGGTGTGGCGTTGTCTAGAAGTAATGCGGAAGCAGGTGAGTTTCTTGTCAATAATCAGTGTGTGGCATTTGTTTAAGAAGTATTTAGGGAAAAATGGTGGGATAGCTAGTCAATGGAGTGCATTGGTTAAGATAGCACATAGTGAACATGGGGGACTGCTAGTCATCGGTGGTGTGTGTTGGTTTTGTAGTATGAGAGAGCATGGTGGGACTCAAGTCAATCAGTGGTAATTGGGACCATGGTTGGACTGTTCTCATCACTGGCTGTTTAATGAATCGTTTTTTTTTTTTTTTTTTTCGTATTGCGAGGGCAGGCGGCGGCCCTTGACCACCAATGGGTTTTACCTTGTTTTCTATCAACCTGAAAGACCTCTGTGGCTGCAGGGTAAAACACACCCACATTACTGTTTTTAGGGCAACCTTATGTCTGCGAGCACTTTTTAGTGTGGTGTAGGAGGGTTAGGTGGGCCCCAGGCAAGTTTGTATAGGGCCCTGTGCAATATTCTTGCATGGTCAGAATGGCCCTAGATATCATTACATTTATCTCCCCTCTGTCTGAGGATGAATATAACAGAATTTATTATTCTTTACATTTAATAGTTCCTGAATCAGCCCGCAAATTGTCTATATGATTGGGTTGGACAGATATAAGGAAAGCAGGTTGTGCCCATTGTTCCCTTATTCATACTGGTTTTTACTAGTGTATAGATTTCCTCCAACTTTATTGATTTACTATGTATGTTTCATACATGATCATCAAGGCTTGAAAAACACATTGGTTCATGAAATTAAAATTTAATAAGCTCCTAAATGAGAGTAAAGTTAGGGCTCCATATTACTAAGTTAGCAGGTCCCTCTTCCCCTAAGGGGCCCAATTATATGGCCCCGGTGAATAAAAGCCAAGCCATGCGTACACATAGTTATGCCCCGTAATGTCAAAACCCTGTCCATGTTCAACCTGACCCTCCCCCAACTATTAAAAAGTAATAGTATAGATAAAGGAGCCATATATTTCTATATATTTCAAAGATGTTCCAGTTAAATAAAATAAGATCATTGCCATTTCCAGACATGCTTCATTCTGAAAGTATTTAGACATCAGTGGATTTGTCTGCAAAACATGTATGAAACGTGAGATGTGGCGCAGTACAGTCACAGCCTATGGAATGGATTTGCTTCCTGGAAAAAATGCAATGATACTAGACTACAAGTAATAACCGCTCTGTAATGATGGTGAAATATGTATAATAATAATAGCAAATGACAAAACTTAAATGAACGCACTCCACCTTTCCCCCGCCCTCCGCCGATTGGGAGGCGCGTGATAGTCAATTTAAAGGGGTTGTTCACTTTTAGTATGATGTAAAGAGTGATAGTATGAGACAATTTGCAATTTGTTTTTAAGATGGGGTCAGTGACCTCCCATTGGAAAGCTGGAAAGAGTCAGAAGAAGAAGAAGAAGGCAAATAATTCAAAAACTACAAAAAATAAACATTGAAGGACAATTGAATAGTTGTTTAAAACTGGCCATTCTATAAAATGCTAAAAGTTAACTTAAAGGTGAACAACCCCTTTAAAGAAAATATAAGCAGCGGGATGTGGATTTAAATGTTATAGAGGAGACAGATCTGTTTCCTCTTCAGTTACTTTAGTGTTCCCATGTTTTCCAATAGGCCTTCCTTTTATTGTGTATGAAATGTGTTATTTTTTTCTCATTTGCTTATTTGCTCTCCCAGGGCAATCTATTGGGAGTGTGTCGGGGGCTGAGACAACGGCCAGGGTGACACGGCAGAACTATATCTAGCAGGTCTATCCCAGGATACAACTCCCCCACAGGCCCAATTAATAGCCAGTGTCTATTTTACAGCAGCCTCTTCTGCTGGCATTTTCCAGAACCTACAGATTGCCAGTCCGGGCCGAGTACCTTGGAATTATGGGAAGACTTTTGGCCTAATAGTCCTATCCTAACTGATCCCCAGTCACAAAGCCATTCTTGGCAGCTAAACATAGTGCAAGCACCATATAAACATCACTCCATAGCGACATGCAGTAAGGTAATCAAACCTATTAAATGAGTGTCTGTGTATTTGTATTTATATGTTACAGCTTGTGTACGCAGCATGTTTCCTACAATACTTGTAGCTGAAATGCAGGTTATGGATACAGCAGAAAGAATAAATGCTCTTGCTCTCTCATTAACTCCCACACCTTCCTTCCTTTCTTTCTACTTCCTTTGCTCTCTGTGTCACTGCTGCTGGCGCTACTGCAATATTTGGATCAAAAACAACTCTATTTAATGACCCTACAATACATTCAATGCTCTAATTTTGCTAGCACATGAAATGTGTAGTGAACCTATTGCGGCAGTGGAACCCGCAGCAGCATACTTCCCCCAGAAATAACAACATTCCAGCTTATTAGCAATTTGTGTGAAAAATGCATTTTAGAGCATTGTTGTCCAACTGCTGTGGTACCAATAGCTGGAATTCATGTAACCTTCATGGTGGAAGGCCGATAATAGAAAACAGTGTTGACCACTCCCTGTTTTTAAACCACACCCACCAAAGCCATGTTACCACTAGACCATGTCCACATTAATGATGGCAGCACACCAAAAAGAGTTTATAGGCAATTAGTCATGCAGCTCTCGGTCTCACACCTCAACCTTTAATCTCACTCGGCCAAACCTCTAATCTCACTCATCACTTCTGTTTTTGTTGTAGGTTCTTCAGGGACTTCCCCTGCTAGACTTTGATTGTGAAGTTCCAAGGAGAAGATTTCAATGAGCCCCCTGCACAGAACACTCTAAAGGGAGAATGACAAAAGGGGTGACTTCTTCGTACTTCACGTCTCTGTGATTAGAAAGATGGTGACAAGGTAAGTGTTTCTTTTGGGGGTTGTAGTTCAGAGTCGCTGTGGGGACAGTGTGGGTTGTGTTGTTTGTGTCTCCCCGAAATGATCTTAAAAGAGTTCACTCTGCTTTGCTTGCAGACTTTGCCTACTGGTAGCTGCTGCCTGCTTTGCTGCAGAACTGGTACAAGGGGTGAGTTTGTTATCGCTTTTCTTTTTTATTTCTCCATCCAACTGAATGGGAACGTTCTTCCTTGGTAGCTGCACAGTCAGGTTGCATTTCTGTAGACAGAGGAACCAAAGTATGCCCTTGCCAGAAAAGTGGGTAATAGCCTTGATAAGCCTATGTACACTCTACATAAAACAGATACTTTATATTATTTACAAAGTCTCAGTTGGGTCCCAATAGAACTACAACTCCCAATATGCCACAGCAGATGAAGGTTTTAGGATTTTCTGGAAGGTGTAGTCCAACAGCAGCTGTAGGGACTGCAGGTTGGATATTGTATCTATGCTACAGCGATGCGTGACAGTACTCAGTCTTACAGTTGGACTTCAGACATGCCATTGTGTATTATTGTATACCTTTGTCTTCAAATGAACACAGCAGTGAGCACTATTAAACTGTTAACCTTAAAGGGATCCTGTCATTGGAAAACATGTTTTTTTCAAAACACATCCGTTAATAGTGCTACTCCAGCAGAATTCTGCACTGAAATCCATTTCTCAAACGAGCAAACAGATTTTTTTATATTCAATTTTGAAATCTGACATGGGGCTAGACATTTTGTCAATTTCCCAGCTGCCCCTGGTCATGTGACTTGTGCCTGCACTTTAGGAGAGAAATGCTTTCTGGCAGGCTGCTGTTTTTCCTTCTCAATGTAACTGAATGTGTCTCAGTGAGACATGGGATTTTACTATTGAGTGTTGTTCTTAGATCTACCAGGCAGCTGTTATCTTGTGTTAGGGAGCTGCTATCTGGTTACCTTCCCATTGTTCTTTTGTTTGGCTGCTGGGGGGAAAAGGGAGGGGGTGATATCACTCCAACTTGCAGTACAGCAGTAAAGAGTGATTGAAGTTTATTAGAGCACAAGTCACATGACTTGGGGCATCTGGGAAATGAGTGAACCCACCAAATGACAGTTCCCTTTTGGGATAACTAGAGAGCCCTTGGGCAGCAGCTAGGGTTGCCACCTTTTGCCGGTAAATACTGGCCCACAATGAATAGAGGAGGGGTGATGATGCAAAGGAGGGGGGTGGCACTGGCACTCATAAGCCAGGGACTAACTCCCTGTGTTTATTTCGTAAAAAAATGGAGATTAAAAATTCATCTATGCACATTGGGCATCAAACTGTTCAGCAGACCCCTGGCTTCATCATCATATCTAGGATCTTTTATGTTGGTACATTACAATAGGTGGGGCATGTAATGGGCAATATTTAAGATTGCTTACAAAAATGTTGAAAATCCCGATGTTTGTGCCATTTAGTACTGGTATGGGATCCATTGTCCAAAAGCTCAGAACTGTGGTTAGACCATCTCCAATAGACATTTTAATAAAATATTTCCTTTTTCACTTATATAGTAACACACTACCTATAGATATAGTAACACACTACTTATAGATAATAATTAATCATTATTGGAGGCAGAACAATCCTATGTTGATTAAAGGTACCCATCTTTTCGCTACAGTTCATCTTTTTGCGCTACTGCGCATGCACAGCCGCAAGAAAAAAGAAGAAGCCAGAAGACGATCGCTCTGTGATGCTTGCTGGAAGACTCCTGGGACAGTTCTGATATCTTCTGATATGAGCCCTGGGCTTCAGTTAAGTACATGTCATCACTTGGGGGTGCCTAATTTTATGCACCCCCAAGTTAAAAGACCTTTCCTGCTCCTTTATGGTTTAAATGATTTTTAAGACTTAAAGACCCATTTATCCACAAAACCCCAAGTTCCGACTATTCTAGATAATAGGTCCTATACCTGTATAATATATTAGTGGTAAGAAAGGTAGTTTTGGTGGGAATAAATCTTATTTGATATAGTCCCACAAGCTGTTAGTAATATGTCTTATACTGCTACATAGGCAAATGGAGTTTTAATTACAGTGGAAAAGCTATGCGTGTTTTCTACCTTGCCCTTTATTCCTATACATTGGTTTTTTATGACATTTAGCTCATTTATTAGTTTTATCCACTGCTGGACTAAGGGTGCCTCCCTGGCTCTCCAGTTAAGCATGATCAGCCTTCTGGCTTAAAAGAAAGCCTTAATTAGGATATTTACTGGGGAGGTGTCAGGCTCAAATTAGCAGCATTCAGGGGTCAGAATTGAAGAAGGTGGGAAACACCTCGCTCATTCCCATCCACTATGCAGTAGTGTACTTGTGGCCTTTTGCCAATTAGGCAATGCCACAGGTTTAATTTTGTGCAATAGTGCTTGAGTATAGTAGACCCCACGCAACAAATACATTGTATGTCTGCAATTGACAGAGACCTGGATAGGAGTATGTAAGATTTCCTTCAATTGTGTATTGGATAAGGGATCCCATTTGTCCTCCCAAGTTGCCCTGCATTTTATAGGGGATCTATTGCAAATATACCCCCGAAAACATTTACACCATTGTGATATCTTACAGTTCATATGCCCTGTTCTTTCCAGGGCGATTAAAGCATCTAATGAGGTGTCCCGAAGAGTGTTTAAGTCCCTAATGGAGATCACCACTATGCAAAGGTTTTGAGTGATACAAAGTATCATCTGAAGAAACTTTCCTCGTAGTATGAGGGCGATAAATACATACATTAGGTAATACTAACTCCACCAATTGAATATAGCCATAAATAAAAATATATCTACCCCTAGTGTTAGATTTGCGTAACCAACCTGAATAGTGTTGATTTGATGATCAGTATGGACACTCCCGATGAGAAGGGAGAACATGTGGTGTTGTAACACAAGCCCACCCAAGGGCACTTGAGCACCAACACCTAACTTCCCTGTAGATGGGTCATGTGCAATATATATCATTTTGGTACTGGATTTGTTATCATATCCAGGACTTTTGACATTGTCATTTAATATGGCACGTTCCATGTAACCGTTTTGTACACATCGTTTACCTAGGGTATAATAGTGCATCAGGTTCTCTCTTAAACCTCTTACAAGGAGACAGCTCATACTTAAAAATGTTGCCACTTGGGTAAGAAAGCCAAACCACCATGCTTTCCTTAGTGCCAAAGCCTTTTTTGTTACTAGAGTACCTGGGTAAAGGTATGAGCTCGGCTAAGAGTGAGTTTTACCTTTTTTTGGGGGGCTATAGCAATCAAACTGCTTATAGGCATAACCCTAAAAATTTATTGTTATGGGGTTTTTTTTTGTTTTTGTTTTTTTGCAGGAGGGCATGTCTGAGAACACTTACCTGACTCTTACAAGGAGATGGCTCCTTTTGGCTATATTTGGGACCCTCTTGGACACTGAATCACACCTTTTAGATTAGCCATGTAAGGTCAGGCCCTGTTTTCTATATACAAAACAGTTTCTGTCATCATGTGCCAGTCCAGCAACAAGGAAGATGGGGGTGTCCCTTTTTTATGATTAGGGAGCAGCCCTCAAAATGCAGATCTGAGTAACAGATCAATTAAAAAATCAGGGACACTTCTAAATATATGTAAGTTTATGGACTGCATTGATTGCAAACCTTTTCCATTTAAATATAATCATTGCAGCTTGTATAGCTATATAATTCCCTTATATTTCACATGATATAAAAACAGTAAAGTTTCAATCCTACAGTAAATTACTCCTTTGGTTTTTCCAGCTCAGCTGATAAAATTAAATACTTGTGGTGATGACTGGCCCCAAAGCTGCCCTGAGGTGGCTTTCACTATGCTGCCCCCCTCACCCCTTTGTGTTACCTTTATAGAGTTTATCTGCAAATTTTCTGTTTCCCAAAGAGAAACTGCTGCATAGTAACCCTACACGGACAGGTGCAAACTTTGTACACACAGGCATCTTCCAATGAATATTGTGTTGTGCATTTTATCCTTCACTGATTTAGTCTCAGGATTTGAGAGTAAGGGAAGGTAAGAGCCAGTTTGCTCATGTGCATTTTATTTCCTAAGGGTTGGCACCTGATAAGCCAGACTATGAAGGGAAAATTAGTTCTGTTCCTCACATATGGCTAATGGCTTTTGGAATATCCCTTTGCATTGACATAGTCAAAATGATTTTTTTTGTTGTTCCTTTTTAATAGGATTTGCTCTTACTTGCGATCATTGAAGTGTCAGTATTGTATTAAACTCGGGTTTGGGGATTATATTATTAATGATTTTTTTCTTTCCCTCCAGTTTTGTTATGTGTCTTCCAGCGGGTGCACGTAGTATACATGACATGATGGGGAATGGTGCCAAGAATAACCATTATACACAGAATCTCCAATTTGTTTCCAGGAGAAACCATTCCTGCAGAAGGACTTTGTCTCTTACCCACAGGTACTGAACATTTCAGTGTTTCTTTATTGCAGATTTGATCCATTCTCTCACTCCCTCTACCCTTGCCAAATGATGCAATTACCCAGAATAAAAACAGACACAATGGCTTTGTTGTTAATCTGTGAAGTCACAGTTTTATTAGTAATATTAATTTGGCTTTTTGATCCTGAGGAAGGCGAAAAACCTCTTGAGAATGTAGATGATCTGCTTCACTAGAGGGAAAAATTCCTTCCTGACTCCTTAACGGCAATCGGATTTGCTCCCAGGATCAATGTGCCATATTGAATGAAGGGAAGCAGGGTGAGGGAAACAGAAAACAATATGGCTGCATACACAGGAGCCCTGTTAAGCTACAAGGTGAATACTGCATTCCTATTCATTCTATTGGTCCCCAAACAGCCTGCAGACCCGGCTTCTACAGTTTGAGGAATGGAGTGCAAAGGAATGCAGGATCTACCGAGTGGCTTAAAGGTGCACTGGTGTTTAAAAACATATTTACGGAGAAAGAGAAGGCACCGCTGGGGGAAATGAGGTCAAGGGAAATAGAAAACAATATGGCTGCATACACAAGAGCCCCACTAAGCTACTAGGTGAATACTGCATTCCTTTTCATTCTATTGGTCCCCAAACAGCCTGCAGACCCGGCTTCTGCAGTCTAAGGGATGGAGTGAAAAGGAATGCAGGATCTACAGAGTAGCTTAAAGGTGGA
Source organism: Xenopus laevis (assembly GCF_017654675.1). Classification (NCBI taxonomy): domain Eukaryota; kingdom Metazoa; phylum Chordata; class Amphibia; order Anura; family Pipidae; genus Xenopus; species Xenopus laevis. The sequence continues at coordinate 32,025,056 of NC_054385.1, forward strand.
CCAGTGTATAGAACCATATTTTGGGAGAAAGAGAAGACACCGCTTGGGGAAATGCAGTAAAATCAAGGGAAATAGAAAGCAACATGGGGGCATACAGAGGAGCGCCTTAAGCTGCTAGGTGAATACTGCATTCCTTTTCATTCTATTGGTCCCCAAACAGCCTGCAGACCCGGCTTCTACAGTCTAAGGGATGGAGTGAAAAGGAATGCAGGACCTACCGAGTGGCTTAAATGTGCACCGGTGTATAAAAACATATTTATGAAGAAAGAAAAGGCACCACTGGGGGAAAGGGAAACAGAAAACAATATGGCTGCATACACAGGAGCCCCGTTAAGCTACTAGGTGAATACTGCATTCCTCTTCATTCTATTGGTCCCCAAACAGCCTGCAGACCCGGCTTCTACAGTCTGAGGGATGGAGTGAAAAGGAATGCAGCATGTATCGAGTGGCTTAAAGGTTTTCCTGGTTATGATGCCATATTTTGGTATTAAGTGGAGGTACCTCAGATGGAATTGCAATTAGTAAAAGTGGGGCACTGCTAATGATATTGCAGTAAAGTAAAAGAGAGGCACTGCTTGTTAGGGAAACAGAAAAGATATGGCGGCATACACGTAAGCACTGTGAGTCTACTTGGTAGTAGCTGCATTCCATTCCATTCGAGCCCGTCAGCTTACAGATCCCGGCTTCTGCAGGCAGATGGATGGAATGAAAAGGAATGCAATATCTACTGAGTGGCTTAAAGTTGCTTCTGTTTATGATGCCATATTTTGGTTAGTGGAGGAAGTACCACAGGAGGATCTGCAGTGGCAGGGGAGGCACTGTAGGAGGAACTGTGATGGGTGACAGGAGACACACTGCTGGTAGTATTGCAGTGTAATAAGGGGAGGCCCTGCTGGTATAATTGGAGTAGAAGGAAGGGCATACATCGCTGATGGAATTGCAGCAGATGGAAGTTGAGGCATCACTGTTGTAATTATGGTGGATAGAAGGAGATGCATTGTTACTGAAACTGCAGTAGCATAAATGGAAGGCAATAGTGATAGAAACATAAGGTATAGAGGAGAAGGCACTGGTGGAATTGGAGCATTCTTACTTGAAAACACAATCGAAGGAGCTGTCAGTTGGTGCCTTTTCTGAACGCAGCCTGTAAAAGCCAAATAAAATAACATAAAAACTCAATGCACATTTTTCTCATCTTAACTAGTGGTATTACTGTGTTAACCCTATAACACTTATTGGCACATTAATCATAATTGTAGCACTGTTCTACTCAGTGCCCTTGCACCCATACCACAAGGAATCCTAATACAGAATTAGTCATCTCAGGGATCAATATTCCCATAGAATCCACTTCTCCCTGCATATACCCAGTGTACCTTTTTCACGTAACCAGCTCTGCTCTTATCAGTGCCCCTGCAACCATAATGCAAGGAATCCTAATGCTAGACATATCTTCTTCTGATTTGTGCTACTTGTCTTTCTACTCAGATCTTTTCTTACCCATCATCCCAGTAGGACTTAAAAAGCTGAGTAGTCAAAGTCCTGAAAGGCTTCATTTATCTCGCTGGCCATTTCAAGAGGGGGTCCTTTGGGCTGCGTCAGATTCGCCGGCAGGTCGGTATACTTCTTTTCAAAATATCTCACATCCTCCGGTCCGTCCAGGCTTGGAATAAACGGAGCCATCACCTTCCTTTCAATTATGTCATCCCAGTCAATGTCCTGCAACGTAGACACCATAAAAAATGCTCATTATTAGAGAAAAAGGGGCTAAGCGGCCATTTTTAGAAATTGTGGATAATATCCAAAGGTATAGCCCATCAGATCCTAGAATTATTTGGACAATAGAGACAGTGGACTTACATGGAAGAAAGGATGTTCTGCTACATCTGCAGCATCTCCCGGGGTAGAACCCAGTCTCTCCTTTGCATTCTTCTTCAACAGCTACAAGAACAGAAAATAGCAGTTACATGTACAGAAGCTTTGGGGAAACTCAAGAGAATTAGAAAGCGGTCACTGTAATAAACTTAACTCTTCTTACCTTTGATATAAAGCTTAATGCTCCAGAGTCCATTGATGCGGGGTAGCATGGTTCGTCCTCCACAATTGAATCATATATGAATTCTCTGTCATATCCAATGAAGGGTCTCTGAAATTTATGGGAAGGTTTTTTCATACTGAGTGTTTTATGAGGTTAGATAAATAACAATAATATATATTTCTTTCTGTGTTACATCCATCATAACTGGCCATTGGCGCTTTTTTCTTACCATCCCGAGGAGCATTTCATATACGATGACTCCAAGAGACCACCAGTCGACGTCTCTTGTATATTCCTCCACCATCACTATTTCCGGCGCCATATAAGCGGGACTCCCGACCATGGTGTTGGTGCGGTCTCCATATCCAATGCCTTAATCAAAAAGACAGGTGTTTAGGCCAGAGTATGCCATAAATGAATACCCTTTGCTCAGAGTAAATATATAAGGCCCCCCTTACCTGTTTTGCCCAATCCAAAATCTGCAATTTTTATATATCCGTCTTCATCCATTAAGAGATTGTCCGGTTTTAAATCTCTGTTTTGAAACAAAAGGGAGATGTTATAATGACACATTAACATTGCTGTGATAAACCAAGCACAACAAATGCTTTCTTCCCTCAGCCATCCAAGTAGTGACTTTCAACCTGTAGCTGTCCTGCAACAGCTACAAACCCCATGTTGTAGTAACTGCTAAAGGTATCTACCCCTTTATTAACTCTTACCTGTGTATAACATCCTTGGCGTGTATGGCTTCAAGACCGAGCGTTATACATGCAGCATAGAACCTGAAAAGATAAGGAAAATACATTTGGTCATTATATGCTGCATTCATATATGAATCTTAATATTTAGTGTAGCCTAACACTCTCCAAGTTATATCATCCTCCCCAGTCTTCTGAAACTCCAGGATGTTATGTATAAAAGTAATTTATTCATACTTCGTTGTCGCTAGGTCGAAGTGGCCACTTTTCTTCAGGTGAGTTCTTAGGGTGCCTCCTGGTACATACTCCATGACGAAGAAGAGCAGGTATTTGGTGTTGAATGTCGCATATATATCCACTATGAAGTTGTGTGGATTGACTAGTTGCCCGATTTTCTTCTCTGTTAAAATCCTGAAAGATAAAAGAGAAAATTAGTTCAGCATAGTGCAAAATCCAATGGTAACAATGGTGAAAAGAAGTGAAGTGAAAAAGAAAAGTATATAAAAGACGTCTGAGAAAAAGTGCTAAATAAAAGGCCTATTAGATTTTTTGAATCATCCCCTATATACTCACTCTTCTATTTCTTCGGTGGAGTCTATGTTCTCCTTCTTCAGCACTTTCAAGGCACAGTAGATTTTTGCCGGTAGATACTCTACAAGAAGAACCTGGAATAAGAGAGTGGGTTTAGTGTCATTGTTACCCTGTATGTGCAGCTAAATATCCAAGTCCTTATTAAAGACATAATCAATTACCTTTCCAAAACTTCCGCGGCCTAAAACATTAATCCGCCGAAAGTCTCTTGCTGCAAAACTGCTGAACTGTAGCTCTCTGAAAGGAAATAAACAGGAATTGTGTTTTGTGTAACTTAAAAAAAAAAAAAAAAAAAAATATATATATATATATATATATATATATATATATATATATATAATGCCTGTATCTATTTCTAGTGTCTTACTGTGTACTGTCAGCCTCCTCTAATGGTGTCGCTTCTTCTTTGCAGCACTCTGGTTTTGGAATTTTATCCTCAAGGTGAGGGCTCTGAGATGTTTCCTCCTCATTCTCTGCAACATCGCTATTGGGTTTAGTTAATTGAGGTAAAAGATTATTATAATGCAATTGTACAGTAAATAGTAGAAAGCAGTCTAAACTGCAGCCTCACATATTAAATGCTATCTTACTTTTCCTCCTCTCTCTCAGGTTGTTGTAGCTCCGGGTTTACAGATTCTGCCTCCTCAGCTTCTTCAGCTGCCGGTAAATCACTATAAGTATAATACAGATTAATATTCATTCTAATGTATTTTTCCCTGAAAGGAAATAAAAAGGAATTGTGTTTTGTGGAAAAAGAAAAAAAAAAAATATATATATATATATCTGTGTAGATATAGATAATATATATATATATAGATATATATATATAGATATATAGATATATATAGGAATTGTGTTTTGTGGAAAAAGAAAAAAAAAAATAATATATATATATATTATATCTGTGTAGATATAGATATATATATATAGATATATATATATGTAGATGTAGATCCTTGAGAAAGGTCCCCATGTGGGACCGAAACGTCGGATAAGATGTGATTCTTGATTAATAAATCAACACAATTTTCACCAAAACTACAGAGAGTGCTGATCTTCTTTCCACATATGCATTATACTTGGACCGTACACCTCTGGCTTCATTCTTTGGTTTGAGTGCAGGCACTGTGGGACTCTATATATATATATATATATATAGATGTAGATGTAGATATAGATATATATATATGCTAAACTGCAGCCTCACATATTAAATGCTATCTTACTTTTCCTTTTCTCTCTCAGGCTGTTGTATCTCCAGGTTGACAGATTCTGCCTCCTCAGCTTCTTCAGCTGCAGGTAAGTCACTATAATAATATAATACAGGTTAATATTCCTTCTAATGCATTAGTAGAAAGCAGGCTAAACTGCAGCCTCACATATTAAATGCTATCTTACTTTTCCTTTTCTCTCTCAGGCTGTTGTATCTCCAGGTTGACAGATTCTGCCTCCTCAGCTTCTTCAGCTGCAGGTAAGTCACTATAATAATATAATACAGGTTAATATTCCTTCTAATGCATTAGTAGAAAGCAGGCTAAACTGCAGCCTCACATATTAAATGCTATCTTACTTTTCCTTTTCTCTCTCAGGCTGTTGTATCTCCAGGATGACAGATTCTGCCTCTTCAGCTTCTTCAGCTGCAGGTAATTCACTATAATAATATTCTGATGGCACCTGTGGCTGTTCTACCTCTGGCACAGGTTCTTCAGCAGAATCATCCTGTTGATGCTGCATCAAATAAGGGACAAATGTGCAGTTAATGAATGTGATAATGAAAAGGGCAATGATTGTGTTAAACCCAAGAAATGAATGGAATCAGTGTAATGTACTCACTTTGGAGGAATCACTGGGGGGTTCTGAAATAACTTGAACCTCAGGCTCAGTGACCTCTGTTAGGAATGCTACACCAACGTCTCTGGCATTCTCAGTTGTCTCCTTTACTGCTTCTGAAAATAGAGCAAATTTGAGAGATATAAGGATTTCATGTTATGATGGCACACGGGTTCCCTACATAATAGCAATAGGAAAGAGGTCAGAGACTGTTATACTGTATCTCACCTGGAGCATTCTCTTCTTCCCTCCACTGCACTATCTCCTCATTCAGCTTGTGGAGAGAGGTGTAAAGATCTTTCACCTTTTTCTCGCTGCTGTTCCACAGCTCCTTCACCCGGGCTCTTGTCTTCCTGTCCTTGGTGACATGGAACAGCTTTTCTGCCCCTGCTGCTATCCGCATTTCTTTCTTGATGTTTATTAGCAGCTCCTGCTTCGTATCTAAAAGATACTTACCCATACTTACCGAGGGCCCCAAAAATTCAAAAGACTGACTGATGTCAACAGTCTATAGAGAATGGAAAAAATTTTGAAAAAATTATTAATCTCTTGATATTCTCCCAAACTATAATGAATATTGTACAATGAGACATGATATTTGTTAAGAACATCAGAGAAATGTAAAAAAAATATTTATTGTAAGCTAAGGCTCTTCTCTTTGCATTGACAGTTCCCCTTTATTTTGTCAGGTATAAAAGAACAGCTTTATATTTCCATCTGCCTTACCTCAGTATGCCGGTGCCGACATGAGATGCCACACACTTTGGCGCCCATCTTGAAACTCCTCTACAAGAAAAGAAAGGTTGGTATAAGTCACTGCTTTAGTGGAGATAAAGAATACAAGAGCTGGTAAATCACAAACAGAAGACAAACACCTCTCTGTAACTTCACAGCTACACACCTGAGCAGGTAGGGAAAGGGAAGCAGATATGGGCAAAGTGCTAATATTATGATCATTTCAAACTTCTTATCCCCATTTATTTAAACTGGACTAGTCAGAGCAACCAATCATTTCACAGCTGCCATTGTTGATGTTAGAAATGTATGCTAAATGTTATACATTACTGCAATTGGCAATGTGTGCCAGTGTGAGTCAGGGCCGCAACTAGGGGTGGGCAGAGTAGGCGGCTTCCTAGGGTGCCATCAGTGAGGGGCGCACTTCAAAAAGCATTTTTGTTTTTATTTATTTTTTTTAATTTTTTTTAAGTGATTATTTAATTATTTACTTTAATTATTTTTATAGTTTTCATGGCACTCTTGCCTGGGGGGAAACCTCCCGCCTCCTTCCGGCACTTCCGCCCACCCTCTCCCTCTTGCCGGCAACTTAGTACTGCAGCTTAAGAGCTGCCTGGTGGCGCATCGCGTCTTGCGTCACACACGTACACCCGTCAGTGACGTCACTGGTGCCTACACGACAGAGAGTTGGTGGACAGGCACGTTGGTGTGGCTCAGTCAGGCTCAGTGCTCGCAGCCTTGCACACTGTTTGCAGGCACTGAAGATTGGATTCTGTACTGTGAAGGTTCCTGCTGCTGGCGCAGCCAGGTACAGATTTGGGGACATTTTTTTTAATGTTGCTGCTGGGCTGGCACAGGTTACATAGATACTTGAGGGGTGGGGGGCCGCATGATCTAATTTATTTTTGGCTGCTGCTAGCACAGGTAAAGATTGGGGCCAGGGGCAGTAGGATGGCTGCTGCTAGCATAGGTACAGGGGGGCAGTATGGATGGCTGCAGGTACAGGGGGCAGTATGATGGCATATGATGGATGGCTGCTGACACAGGGGGGCAGTGTGATGGTTGGCTACTGGCACAGGTACAGAGAGCAGTATGGATGGCTGCTGGCACATGTACAGGGGGGCAGTATGGATGGCTACTGGCACAGGTACAGGGGGCAGTATGATGGCATATGAAGGATGGCTGCTGGCACAGGTACAGGGGGGCAGTATGGATGACTGCTGGCACAGGTACAGGGGGCAGTATGATGGCATATGATGGATGGCTGCTGGCACAGGTACAGGGTGGCCATTTGGTTGGCTACTGGCACAGGTACAGGGGGGCAGTATGATGGCATATGATTGGCTGCTGGCACAGGTACAGGGGGGCAGTATGGATGGCTACAGGTACAGGGGCAGTATGATGGCATAATGAAAGGAATGGCTGCTGGCACATGGTACGAGCGGGGCCAGTATGGATGAACTGCTGGCACACGGTACGGGGGCAGCTATGATGGGCAATATGATGGACGGCTGCTGGCACAGGTACAGGGGGCGTATGATGGCATATGAATGGATGGCTGCTGGCAGCAGGTACAGGGTTGGCCATTTGGTTGGCTACTGGCACAGGTACAGGGGGGCAGTATGATGGCATATGATTGGCTACTGGCACAGGTACAGGGAGGCAGTATGGATGGCTGCTGGCACAGGGGGGCAGTATGATGGCATATGATGGATGGCTGCTGACACAGGGGGGCAGTGTGATGGTTGGCTACTGGCACAGGTACAGAGCGCAGTATGGTTGGCTGCTGGCACAGGTACAGGGGGGCAGTATGGATGGCTGCTGGCACAGGTACAGGGGGCAGTATGATGGCATATGAAGGATGGCTGCTGGCACAGGTACAGGGGGCAGTATGGATGGCTGCTGGCACAGGTACAGGGGGCAGTATGATGGTTGGCTACTGGCACAAGTACAGGGGGCAGTATGGATGGCTACAGGTACAGGGGGCAGTATGGATGGCTACTGGCACAGATACAGGGGGGCAATATGATGGATGGCTACTGGCATAGGGGGGCAGTATGGATGGCTGCTGGCACAGGTACAGGGGGGCAGTATGAAGGTTGGCTACTGGCACAGGTACAGGGGGCAGTATGATGGCATATAATGGATGGCTACTTGCACAGGTACAAGGGGGCAGTATGATGGTTGGCTATTGGTACAGGGGGCAATATGGATGGCTTACTGCACAGATACAGGGGGGCAATATGAATGGATGGCTACTGGCATACGGGGGGCAGTATGGATGGCTGCTGGCACAGGTACAGGGGGGCAGTATGAAGGTTGGCTACTGCCCATGGTACAGGGGGCAGTATGATGGCATAATGGATGGCTACTTGCACAGGTACAGGGAGGCAGTATGATGGTTGGCTACTGGCACAGGTACAGAGAGCAGTATGGATGGCTGCTGGCAGGGGTACAGGGGGGCAGTATGGATTGCTACTGGCACAGGTACAGGGGGCAGTATGATGGCATATGAAGGATGGCTGCTGGCACAGGTACAGGGGGGCAGTATGGATGGCTGCTGGCACAGGTACAGGGGGCAGTATGATGGCATATGATGGATGGCTGCTGGCACAGGTACAGAGGGGCAGTATGGATGGCTGCTGGCACAGGTACAGGGGGTAGTATGATGGCATATGAAGGATGGCTGCTGGCACAGGTACAGGGGGGCAGTATGGATGGCTGCTGGTACAGGTACAGTGGGCAGTATGATGGTTGGCTACTGGCACAAGTACAGGGGGCAGTATGGATGGCTACTGGCACAGGTACAGGGGGCAGTATGGATGGCTACTGGCACAGATACAGGGGGGCAATATGATGGATGGCTACTGGCATAGGGGGGCAGTATGGATGGCTGCTGGCACAGGTACAGGGGGGCAGTATGAAGGCTGGCTACTGGCACAGGTACAGGGGGCAGTATGATGGCATATAATGGATGGCTACTTGCACAGGTACAGGGGGGCAGTATGATGGTTGGCTATTGGTACAGGGGGCAATATGGATGGCTACTGGCACAGATACAGGGGGGCAATATGATGGATGGCTACTGGCATAGGGGGGCAGTATGGATGGCTGCTGGCACAGGTACAGGGGGGCAGTATGAAGGTTGGCTACTGCCACAGGTACAGGGGGCAGTATGATGGCATAATGGATGGCTACTTGCACAGGTACAGGGAGGCAGTATGATGGTTGGCTACTGGCACAGGTACAGAGAGCAGTATGGATGGCTGCTGGCAGGGGTACAAGGGGGCAGTATGGATTGCTACTGGCACAGGTACAGGGGGCAGTATGATGGCATATGAAGGATGGCTGCTGGCACAGGTACAGGGGGGCAGTATGGATGGCTGCTGGCACAGGTACAGGGGGCAGTATGATGGCATATGAAGGATGGCTGCTGGCACAGGTACAGGGGGCAGTATGATGGCATATGAAGGATGGCTGCTGGCACAGGTACAGGGGGGCAGTATGGATGGCTGCTGGCACAGGTACAGGGGGCAGTATGATGGTTGGCTACTGGCACAAGTACAGGGGGCAGTATGGATGGCTACTGGCACAGGTACAGGGGGCAGTATGGATGGCTACTGGCACAGATACAGGGGGGCAACATGATGGATGGCTACTGGCATAGGGGGGCAGTATGGATGGCTGCTGGCACAGGTACAGGGGGCAGTATGAAGGTTGGCTACTGGCACAGTACAGGGGGCAGTATGGGCATGGCTACTTGGTACATGGCTGCTGGGTACAGCAGTATGCTACTGTGGGGGGCATGGCAGCATGATGGGTGGCTGGCACAGGTGCATATGGATGGGCTGGCTGGGACAGGGGGGCAGTATGGATTGGCTACTGGCACAGTGATGGGCACAGGTACAGGGGGGCAGTATGATGGCATATGAAGGATGGCTGCTGGCACAGGGGGGGGCATATGGTGATGGCTGGCTGGCACAGGTACAGGGGGCTGATGATGGCATATGGCATGGATGGCTGCTGGTACAGGGGGGCATATGGATGGTTGGCTACTGGCACAGGTACAGGGGCAGTATGGATGGCTACTGCACAGGTACAGGGGGCAATGGATGGCACATGATGGGGCATATGATGGATGGCTGGCACAGTACAGGGGGGCAGTATGATGGCATATTGGCTACTGGCACAGGTACAGGGGCAGTATGATGGCATATGGACTGGAGGCTGGATGGCTGCTGTACAGGGGGCAGTATGATGGCAGGGGGCAGCTATATGCATATGAAGGATAGGCCTGCTGGCACAGGTACAGGGCAGTATGGATGCTGCTGGCACAGTACAGGGCGGTATGATGGCATAGTGATGGATGGCTGCTGGCACAGGTACAAGGGGCAGTATGTTGGATGGCTACTGCACAGGTACAGGGGGCAGTATGGATGGCTACTGGCACAGATACAGGGGGGCAATATGATGGATGGCTACTGGCATAGGGGGGTTTGTATGGATGGCTGCTGGCACAGGGAACAGGGGGCAGATATGATGGCATATGATTGGCTACTGGCACAGGTACAGGGGGCAGTATGGATGGCTGCTGGCACAGGGGAGCAGTATGATATTCATATGATGGATGGCTGCTGACACAGGGAGGCAGTATGAATGGTTGGCTTACTGGCACAGGTGCAGGGGGGGCAGTATGGATGGCTACTGGCACAGGTACAGGGGGCAGTATGATGGCATATGATGGATGGCTGCTGGCACAGGTACAGGGGGGGCAGTATGATGGTTGGCTTTGGCACAGGTACAAGGGGCAGTATGGATGGCTACTGGCACAGATACAGGGGGGCAATATGATGGATGGCTACTGGCATAGTGGGGCAGTATGGATGGCTTGCTGGCACAGGTACAGGGGGCAGTATGATGGCATATAATGGATGGCTACTTGCACAGGTACAGGGGCAGTATGGATGGCTACTTGGCATGGGTACGGGGGGCAGTATGATGGATGTGGCTGAAGGATTGGCTTAAAACTCTGCATATTAAGCTACCTCAAAAATGGGAGGGCTGGCAGTGTAAGGGCTACCTCGTCACTGAGGAGGTTTTAGCTTATTGCATTATTCTCATAGGAGTTGTGTTAAAAGCAAAATGTTGTGGCCATTCCAGTATTGGTGTGAAGTGAACCCTTGATTTGCACTTTGTTTTATAGGATCAAATTATCTTATTATATATATAATATATATATATATATATAAACCAACAAAATGGAGTGGAGATTAACCCTGGACAAATTATATATCAACCAAAAAAGTCCAGACAACTTGCTTGTTCATCAAGAAAAAACTTTTATCAAGCAAGTAATAAGTACAACGTTTCGAAGCTCCCACTTTTTTTATCACGCTTGATAAAAAAAGCGGGAGCTTCGAAACGTTGTACTTATTACTTGCTTGATAAAATTTTTTTCTTGATGAACAAGCAAGTTGTCTGGACTTTCTTGGTTGATAGATATATATAGATAGATAGCTATAGATCAACATTTTGACGGTGCACAAAATAAAAATGCTAATTATTCAAACACCAAACTGTAAGAGTTTATTATTACTGGTGTTAGTATTTCTTTCAGCCCATCTACTTTTCATCGTTCCAATTTTATTTTAAAACTGCTGTGTGGTTGTTAGGGTAATTAAGCCATAGTATCCAGAGCGCAGCTGCAATTGTAAGTCTGTGAATATATACCCCTAGCATATCATTCCAGCAAGCCCCCTGCAGGTAAGTGCAAGGACACATCACTCTGGCACCTAACTCATTAGAACTTTCTTACAATATATGTGATTAAATATTTTGCTCACATAGTGTGAGTTGTGTCCCTTTCCGTGGGATGCTGGGAATAGTCAGTAATCAAGATGAGATGAGTCCATTTTATAAACTTTCTGATTCCCATTTACCTCTCCATATTGTAAATCTCCACCTAGATAGCCATATAGTGTTAGCCATGGTATGTGCTTATTTGCCACTCTGTTTTACCTCTGGAACTATAGCAGCGTCACTGTTGCACTGTGGAAAGCCCAAGTCTCTAAGCCCCCGAAGAATAGCTGGAGCTAAAAGTATAATGAGCAATATTGAACTTCTACCGCCAAGAGTGATGCCTTACACATATTATAGAGGGGGAAATGATGTCAATAAGATGTAGTTTTATATTGCTTATAATGTCATGATCAGGGCATCCCATCATGCACCTCAGTCATCTTAATGTTCCCATAGAATCCTCTTCTCCCTGCATGTACCCAATGTGCCTGCTTCCCATAACCAGCTCTGTTCTGATTAGTGTCCCTGCATCATAACATAAGACATAGCAAATGGAGTTAATAAAACAGACAGAAAGTAGTTTTTCTACTTGCATAATATTGGATTAGTGGGTTAAATTTTTGGAAAAGTGGCTGTTACATCTGTTAAAGGTATGTTTACATATCAAGAAAGTATGAGTGATAATAGGATTCCTTTAATTAAAATTAAATTAAAATTAAAACTATTGTTTTACATCACATTAGGGCTGTGGAACACGGGGGCATTTGTGCCCTAACAAAACCGTGGATTTGTGAGCAATCCGGCCTAAACACTAGAAGTACAGAAGTAGAATGCAGTTTCCAGAGATAATGGCGGATCCCCTCATGTGTTTTACATACAAAATTCTACAGGTTAGTAAAGGGAAAGACATTTCTGGGAAATATTAGAAAATATTAGAATCAGTTATTGCACACTAATTGCGAGTGGCGGTGAGTCAAATGCAGAGACATAAAATGTCTAATAATAAAGGTTGCCTTAAGGACCAAGGATTATGTTAAATAATGTGCATCAAGTGCAAATGAGATAAAATGCTTCTGTGCAATAAATATTTCAGAAATGTTACCATAATAATTAAGTAAAACGACATCATTAAACAATGACAGATTTTCAGTAAGTAAAAAAGAACCGTTTTTAAATATTCTCTTTTTAATGGAGCTATACAACCCAAAAATTGGGGATTAAGGCACTAGTTTGTTTCTAATAATAGTATTTGTCTCCCCCCCCATGGACACTTACTTAAGGCAAGATTTGGGTACAAAGTGGTGCTATCATTTTCACGTTGTGTTCTTGTTACTGGTGTCATTATTTATTTTCAGCCCATCTACTATTCATCTCCCAATGTTATTTCCAAACTGCTGTGTGGTTGTTAGGGTAATTAAGCCCTAGCAACCAAACAATAGCTATCACTCCAAGTCTGGGAGTGACCATTCAAAATAGCAAGAAGTTAGTCAAATTTTAAACTCTTTCGAATTTCCATGTCCCTTTCTGTTTTAATCAGTGATGGGTCAAATTTATTCGCAAGGCGCAAATTCCTGCGATTTGCGAAACCGCAGCAAAAAATTTGCTGGTGTAAAAGAAAATGGTGCCATTTAGCCCCAAATTCGCCCATCACTAGTTTTATTCCTTCCCCCTAGATGGCCAGTTAGATTACCAGTCTGACCTGCAGAAAACTACCCTGGGTAGGTGCGCTTCACTTTTTGAAGAAGACGAGCACAGGCCTGTGAAAGAGATGTGGGACCTTACAATTTGCCCCCTCCCCCATAATTTAGGGCAGGTTTGCTGTAAAAGAAATCATAAACTTTATCAATTGGATTTGCAAGAATACCTCTTAAAACAAGCTCTTCAGATGTCCGATGATGTTTAAAAAAAAACAAAAAAAAAAGCCTGAGATGTTCTGGCTTTTGGTAGAGGGGCCGGCACAAGGCCGGGGTACCCCAGAGGGTCTCCCTCTTTAATTACTGGCTCTCCTTATATATGTTCAGAAAAGAATCTTAAAATCTGAACTAAGGAGAAGCCAGGAAAAAAACAACGCAGTATCGCTGGTAATTTGCTAAAAAAGCAATCCGTCCACTGTAGCAATCTGTATAGGGAAGAGAATAAATTGACAAATTAGTTTCAAGGATAATGCATTTAACACTTAATATTTCCCATAAAGTACAGAGGAAAGCAGAGATCTGCCCATTTTACCCTACACAGACACTTTATACAATACAGTACCTCACAGCAGCCAATCAGAAATGAGCATTGGTATAGTGAGAATTAATGTATTGTACATAAGATCACTGGCCAGGTGCAGATTGTCCAGTGTTCATCTTTGCCTACCCCCTTTGCCTATTATTGTAATCAATGCTTTCCCTACCTTGTACCCTGTTGCCCCCCCCCTCCACAGCCAGGACATTTGAAGGGAAAGGACATGAAAGCAATAAACATTGCTATGTATTCCATTAAATTCATGTTAAGGTTGTTAACATTTACTAGTCCAACCAACCAACGGACCAAACCAACAGTCAAATCCCTGGGGTAAAGTCACCTCTCATCTTTGCACTAAGATTAAAGGCATTTTCAAATCCCATTTTAGGGGGAAATTCTGTAAAATTAGTAAGAGGATCAACATCCGCTTGTCTGTCCCCCAACTACCCCCCTTTTTTTACTAAAATAAGGGTTATTGGTCATTAAAAATCTCTCATATTTACCACTCCAACCAACCAACGGACCAAACCAACTGTCAAATCCCTGGGGTAAAGTCACCTCTCATCTCTGCACTAAGATTAAAGGCATCTCCAAATCCCATTTTAGGGGAACATTCTCTAAAATCAGTAAGAGGATCAACATCCGCTTGTCTGTCCCCCAACTACCCCCCCTTTTTTTACTAAAATAAGGGGTATTGGTCAGAAAATCTCTCACATTTACCACTCCAAACAACCAACGGACCAAACCAACTGTCAAATCCCTATGGGTAATGTCACTTATCATCTCTGCTCTTAAACCATGAGACTTATAAATAAATGTTAATGTGTAAAAGGAAGAAGCATTGCTATTTATTCCATTAAATTCAGTTACATGTTAAGGCTGGTACATAAGAGCAGGGCAGATACCCAAGGGGCTGAGTTGCAAAACCCTAAGGAGCTTGTCAATACTGGGCATAAAAAGAAGTATTTTATCATGAGGCACAGGGGTCCCCAAATGCTACCTTCTTATGGAGTTACTGTAGAAAACATGTAAATTTGCTGTCAGTCCTGTATAGCTGCCAAATCCTGAGTCTGTGTCTCCCAACCAGCACTAAGATTAAAGGCGTCTCCAAAGACCCATTTTCTGGGAAAATGTTCTAAATTCACTAAAATCAGTAAGAGGATCAATATCTGTTAGTCTGGGGATGTCACCCAACAATTTCCCCTATTTTTTCATTAAAATAAGCATTATTTGACAAAGAATCTCCCCCAGAGAGAATATACACTTACCACTCACCACGATGGCAACCAACGGACTGAACCAACTGCCACAGCACTAGGAAGGAAGTCAACTCTGTTCCCTGCTCTTAAAGGGGAAGTGTACCCTGTAAGTAGGGTTCATAAGAGTAATGTTCATATGGCATTTATTTCTGCTTTGATGTGCAGTACATACATATCTTATTACGTACACAGAGCATTGCTTTGTATGTGTGGCCTATTGAGTCAGTGCAGTTACTTTGCTGCCATATTTATCCCCAAAAACTTTTTCTATTACCGTGATCCATAAGAATTCATTTAAGGTTCACAGAATGGCAGTAAAAATTATTTGGGAAGGGATGATATCTGAGGTGGACTTTGTGGAGGAGGCCAAGATGCTTATATAAGTAGGACTGATTATTTATAAAATCTGATAATTTTCCCAAGCCCTGTAACCCATAGCAACAAGAGATGTATTTGTAACCATCACCTGTCCATATCATGCCTTTTTAATAACTGTTTTTTATTTATTCTCCTGTGACCCAAACTTAGTCTTGTCCTTTTCTCTATTAGACTGCTTGCAACTGCCTGGTGGGGAATCATTGGTCATTATGGTTTCAAATTTTGGGGTGGCCGGGTAAGTGCAACTAATTTCAGGTACAGAAGCCACAATAAAGAGACATTTTTAAACTCCACCATAAATTATTGTATAAAGCAGCGGCTGTCAAATTTTATTAATACAAGCCTCACTTGAAGGTCCTTCCTCTGGCCAGGGCCCCCTTTAGCTCATGAAATGGCTACAGTAATAGTAAAATATTGGTGCATCGTGTTTTCATCATATCATGTTTTCAAGAATATAATGTGTGGGTCATTGTTTAGCCCAGCTGTCTGGTGGATCAGTCTAATCAAACCTTTCTTTTCTCTCTTTTTTAAAACAAAAATCCAAAAAGCAGACGGCACTTCTGAAAGGTGGGTTTTATTGGAGATCCTGCTGGAAATACCTTACGCGTTTCGGGAGTTATCCCTTAGTCATAGGTATGACTATGGGATGACCTATGACTAAGGGATAACTCCCGAAACGCGTAAGGTATTTCCAGCAGGATCTCCAATAAAACCCACCTTTCAGAAGTGCCGTCTGCTTTTTGGATTTTTGGTGTATATACAGTGGGGACACTGTCTGACAGAGCACCTGTTTTATGAGGGGAGAACGGCGAGTTGTTTGCGGTCCCTTTTTTCCCTTTTTTTTCTATCGAACAGATCTCTCTTTTTTAGGAGTGTTCGTGTGGGAGGTGTTCAGCAAGGGCAAGATACCATTTGAACATTTTTTCAACTCCGAGGCTGTGGATAAAATCTCAGCTGGACTGAGGTTCTTCAGACCCAAGAAATCTTCTGAAAGAGTGTACATACTGATGAACAACTGCTGGTAAGAGTGATTAGGATTATGTACACTTTTAACATAAAGAAAAAATCAGTCATGGATATTCTGGTCCAATACAGAGAACTACTGTTAGAATGATATCTATAGTCTAATATCTATGCAGCATCCTTCTATATGATTACAATCCATGGACAGACTGTAAAAGCAGGTTCTGATATAAGGGCATGTTATGTATATATGTTTTTATTGCCCTAGGAAATGAGCTGGATGGTCAGAATGGGGGGGGGGCATATGGTGCTGCTGCCCGCACTTCTGCCTCCCCCCAGCGACGACCCCCAACCTGGATCTCCGTGGGACAACGTCCTGCAGCGCCTCCAGCCCGTCCCACGTTGCAGAGGACAGATCTGCTACCTGGTTAGTGTTAACACACTCAAACACAAACTTTTTGCACTAACACACATGTACAAATGAAAAGAGAAAAACCACACAGTCTCTGGGAGAACATACAAACTACTAGCAGATAGTGCCCTGGCTGGGATCAAACCTGGCTCCTGGCATAATTAAGCTGTTTACAAATGCAGAAGCATTTTAACACTAGTAAGTCAGACAAACCACTGCTTCATTTGGCTGCCATATATAGTGACTAGGGTAATTAGCATGCACAGCTAGGGTTACTTTGAAAGTGCCCATTGATGAAATGTGGATTGTTCCCAATGAACCAGTGAGCCTCTTCCTTATGGCTGGGTGGCCCACAATTTTTGGAAAAAATCCTCAAGAAATTGCTACACTGTCCCAGCAGTTATACTGTAGTGCAAACTGAGTGATCAAAATTGTGGAAGACCTAACCTCTCTCTATTTATTGAACAGAAAGCTTATTGAGTCGTGATGTGGTAAAAACGGATGTATTTGACTCTCTGAGCACAGCCTCAATCTGCAGAGTAGATGCAGAGCTTTATTTTGACTCCCATAATCAGTTACTTGGGGAGAGGGATGAGTTAAGAAAAAGTAAGTTTTGATACAGGCCTGTAATATTTGTCTTTAATCTGTATGTTTGTTTGGGGTGCATTCCTTTATTTCCAAAAAAAATATGTATCCTTCACTTGCATCTCTCTGTTTGGGTCGTATTATGGACATTTTTTAACATCTGAATGGCAGCAAATATAAACCTGACTGTGGGTAAAGCGAGAATGATATATAAAGATGCTGCGCTCACCAGACAGGAACTTCCAATTCCCAGCTTGCCAAAAGTACTTCCAACACACCAGAAGTGAGATGTTTGACTCTGAGGAAGGAAAACAAAGGAATTAATGTGAATGTGCCCTGGAGTGTTGGTCGTTTGGTCGCAAGTAGAGGATATCAGTAGGTGCCATCTTGTTCACAAACAGCACAGGCAAGTAAGTCCTGCCATTGCTACAGCTTTATACCAACAATACCACCATTACTATATATATTTGTTTTAGAAACTGTTTTTTCCTGGCATGTCTATGATACTAAATCTGCCATTATAGTGGTACATGCAGTGACACCATCTCTATGCACAAATGTTATCAGTCTTCCCAGAGAACCATTTGTAGGTTCCTAGGAGGTAAACTAGGACAAGATGGCAGCAGTTACTTTTATATGTGTTGCTGTGGTTCCTCAGATGCTGGTGAAGTTTAACCCACAACACCCAACAGCCTCTTCATCACAGGCCACAAGGAGCAAAAAGAGCTGCTGATGTATTACCTGCTTCACTGCCAGAATAAGTCATGACCTGCAATTGTTTTGTTATGTTGTGTCTGAGTGAGTCTGGGTGGCACATTCAGTTTCTTGCAATTATTGAAGAAGCTACTGTGCTGTGCTGTTCTTTATTCCCTCCGAATCATCTGAATAGGTTCTGGGCCTCCATGACCACAGCTTCAATGCCAAATAGTGTATATTCTGCAAGTCACTTGTAGAGGGACAAAGAACTCAATAGTTTTGGCTTTGCCTCTCCCATGTGGAGTTATGTATTGTCAAGGACCAGTAGTCTATGAGAGGCTGTTGGATACATTGGGGAGTTGAGATAAAGCAATGTAGGCCTGTTGTACGTACAGGAATAGGATTGTACAATTGTGCCTTGTTTGAGATGCTACCCGTGCAAACATCCAGCTACTTTGAGCCTAATGGGCCCTTGAAAGTGACATCCCAAAGGCTTCTCCCTCTGCCCAGAATTGTCTTGCACACCAGCTACAATCAACAGCTATTATATTGCACAGTCTTACCCATAGTGAATAATAAACAGTATTTCTATAGAATTAGGTAGACAAGGTTTAGGTAATATATACATATTTGATGTCTTTCCAAGATGCTGCAACCGAATGTGAATACTAATTTTAGGGGAGGGAAATCGCTTGACTTTTTGTCACAAAACAAAAAAGTAAAGAATGTTTTCCCCTTCCCACCCCTAATTTGCATATGCGGATTCGGTTCAGTATTCAGCCGAATCTTTCGCAAAGGATTTGGGGGTTCGGCCAAATCCAAAATAGTGGATTTGGTGCATCCCTAATTTACATAATCAAATATGAAGCTGAGGCCTATAGAAACAGCAGTGTTTTGATCTATATATCCAGCGTGGGCAGTGAGGCAGCTGATCACTGTCAGGATAGGGATGGTCATTGCTGAGTTACTATTCAGAACAGGGACAATGTACGTTCTGATGAGTATTACACCCCAGATCCATTGCCCAATAACAGGAGCTTAAGCGAGTTCTTGGTATTTGTATGTATTGTGCTGTAATTATACAGGGTTGGATGGAAGGAGGCACATAGACATCCATCATCTCACTCTCTAACTACTCCTTAGCTTGCTTGACAATCAAACATGCAAGTTAGGGAGTGCCAGTGTGTGCAGGGTGCTAGTAAAGACAGGACTGTTTTGCCGCCGCCAGCACCAGGGCCTTTGTAAATAAGACCCCCCAGCAAGATCAAGCTTTTTGCCATATGGGCCAGATACTTGCCAGTCTTCTGTGTAATCAATAGTCTGATGTTTGCAATGGCCAAGCACTGCACCCACCTGCCTCACACTAGAGATAAAGATGAATCTCATGCACTGGAATATCCATATGTCAGGTGTAGAGTCTGGCATGATTAAAATATTTAAGTCCAACACAGCACTTTCCCCTATCTCCCTTCTGCAGATGTGCCCCGCATTGCAGGGCGGCCCGACACACTTGAGTTACACCACTGCTTCTATGCCATACCTCCCAACTTGGAAGTAAAAAGAGGGACAAAAAATTGTTTCCGCACGTAGCGCAGCAATTTTTTGGTCACGCCCCTTTCTGTGGCCACACCCCCTAATTACCATGTTCATTTGCCAGGTCATGAAAGTTTGAAATTATTTCTCCTTATCTAAACTGTTCTTTTGTGTCTCAAAATGGTTACAAAGTATCTTATTTGCACCTGTTAGGTGTTCTGGGCTCTCTGCTAAAAGCCAATTAAGTGAGAAACTTTTTTTCTTTTTCTGGCTGTTCAGTGCAGAGAAAATAGGGACTTTCCAGTACAAAAGAGGGACTGTCCCTCTGAAAAAGGGACAGTTGGGAGGTAGGACCATAGTTTCTGAGGACGGCCCTAGGTGCTGGTTAATTACAGGGCTGGCACGTCAGGAAACAGCACAGCATAAATGACAAAACAAGAGCTAATACATTGCGCAGTACTTCATTTCTATAGTTTCTCTCAAGGCCACAAAAAGCAGCCAAATACTCCGTCCCTTACCATCCATAGTAAAAAATACTGCTTGTAATGCGCAAGCTCTTCCTAACTTCGCAACTACCCCAAAAGCCCCTACTTTCTTATTAATAAACAATATCTGTCTAACTACAGTAAGATAAAACGATCGCATTATTTGTGACTCAGAGCTGCCATTAGCACGTAAAATTTTAAACAAGCAGTTCTCTAGCAACCTCTAGCAGCAGCGCGCAGCCGCAATCCAAAGCGTCAACACAAGGTGGCGCCGCTCTTGCCAGGAAGTTCTTGCGCGCCGCAACCCCTTCTGGGAAATGTAGTTTTACCACTGCAGCGAGCAACTAAGGAAAGCCGTTCACTTTTCCACAACTCCCACACTCCATTGTGCCGTCTTAGCCACCTTCAGCACAAGGCAGGAGTTTTTGGGAAGCTGTAAGAGGCCTTTCGAAGATAGGGATCCCTTGAGGGGGGTCCGTCGGTGTCACTCCTACAACTGCTCCTCCCCTCTGCTGCGCCGGAAGTGCTGAACCTGGAAGTCGGCAAGAAGTGCAGGAATCCAAACCGCCACAGAACATCTCTCCTTGCTATCCGAGACCTAGGGAAAGGCGAACAAAAGCGGGACTGTCCCGCATAATGCGGGACAGTTGGGAGGTATGCTATGCTAGTGTTTGTCCTCTCTTTGCTTTCACAATTGAAGCTGAAGGGAAGTGGCTGAGATCCTCACTCAAGGTGATAGTAGTGCCGAAGTGGCAAATAGCTGTACCCCACTGGTCCCACCTCACTGGGTGCAGAAGAGCAGGTGGGGGGGCAGGTAGGCAGTGCTGTCTGTAGGGAGCTCTTATATATCAAGTCCTTTAGTCATATACTAAGAAATTCATTAGGAAGAAGTACTAATCCTGATACATAATACATACATAATGTGTGTAATGTATGGTTATGATAATAATAATATCAAAGCATTAACTGCACTATAAAGGCAGTGTGCTGTTGGCCATCACTCTAGTGTCGCTCAGACTGATACCAACATCTTTAGTCCCAATAAAACAGCTGATGGAGACTCAACTGGACCCCTCGCTCCCTGTAGCAAAATACAGCATACATAGATATATTTACTCATTTTTGCTTTGCCAGAATCTGCTCTTTCTAATAATGTGTAGTTTTCTAGGGTAAACTTACTGTTAGTGTAATGTTTGGCCTTGAAATCAGACATATGGAGTTTTGTGCAGTGGTGCTTTGGAATTTTAGTAGTGAACTGCTTGGAGTTTTGATCTATACAAGTGAGAAATATTTATAAAATGATAATATTTGGTATTGACGTTTTGAGGAGAAATTGAACTTTCCATGATGTATGTGATTGTATTATGTGAAACATAATTTTTTTTATTTCAAATCAGCCATATCAGCCTGCAGTGAAAGGGTTAAAGCTGTTGTACAGTACAGTAATTACCATTTCTTCCCCTAGATGGCAATGTAGAGATGAGTTAGATTATAGATTAGCTATATATATAGTGTTTGGCCACTAGAGGGAGTAGTGAAACACATAGGAGGTTCTAAGAGGGTGGAGTTTAGAAGAATATGAAAGGAGACAAGTCACAGGGGCAGATGTGCATCAGAGGAGGAACATCTATTGAAGAAGCCACTTTGCAGGAGAACCACAGCCAGGACCCAAGTAAGTAGGAAGTGTGAGGCCTGGTTAGCATAGGATTAGTTTTCTTATAGTCACTGCTCAGCCCTTTAGGGGGGAATGTGGTGACAGGTCCCCTTAGCATTAGGGCTGCGTAAGCATGGTGGTTTTATTCAATGTTATTTATTTAGTGGGATTGCACATTAATTATGGTAGATTTGGAAATCTTAAGTAGCCCCAAAAATATATCGTTTTTTTAATTAATTTTCATTCATTTGTCGTTATCAGGAATATGCCAGTAAGAAGCAGAAGAAAAGAGATAAAGCAGAAGGGATGGAATTGAGATCATAATACAGAAGAAGACAGAACATTTCCCGCCCGAACCCTCCCGTCCACACCTTAACTACATAGAAGTCGCATTCTGATTGGCCGACAGGGTTGTTCTCTCTCATTTATAATAAACACAAGGCAGTGATTGTTACGCAGCACATGAAGCCCATTGTTTGTGTTTTTCTGCCCAACTCCCCGCACCTCTGGCACACAGAACTGGAGAATATTCCGGTTTGACCAATTGTGTTTGTGCAATGAATAGAAACACCCGCAGTGTTTCTAATAATAGAATGTAATTGAATGCAGGGAACCTGCCTGCCCCTCTACCCATGAAGGGAACCCACCAGCCCCTTTACCCATACAAGCAACCCACCTGCCCTTTTACCCACATAAGGAACCCGCCCGCCCCTTTACGCACTCACAGAACCCGCCCACCCCTTTACACATGCAGGGGACCCACGCAAGGGGACCACCCACCCCTTTACCCACTCAGGGAACCCACCCACCCCTTTACACACACAGGGAACCCCCCTACCCCTTTACCCACGCAGGGAACCTCCCTACCCCTTTACCCACGCAGGGAACCCCCCTACCCCTTTACACACGCAGGGAACCCCCCTACCCCTTTACCCACGCAGGGAACCCGCCTACCCCTTTACCCACGCAGGGAACCCCCCTACCCCTTTACCCACGCAGGGAACCCCCCTACCCCTTTACACACGCTGGCAACATGCCTGTCCCTTTACCCACCCAGGGATCCCGCCTGCCTTTGACAAAGCTTGTGCACAAGCGAGTGAAAAGGCACATCAGGCGATACTAATTTTTAAACTATTAGGCTGGGAGACGGTCCATTTAGCTTGCAGGTCGGTGAATGGGCGGAAGGGTTGGTTTGGGTCGAAGCGAGTGGTTTACACTACGCTAAGAGTCTGAATTCAATTATGCTGAGACTTTTAAACAGTACTTGATGGTACGCGCACACCAAGGAAACTGAGCGGCTATATTCCGGGGTGCCGAATGAGAAGCACATTAAGAGAACAGTGCTGGTAGAACCAGGAAGTGTATCATTTTAAGTACATTTAGGGCACTGTGCGGGTAAATTTTTTTAATAAAACATTAATATTAATAAACTTTATTCAGGGTAGTTCTATTATTAGTGTGGGTAGAATAGATTTTTTAATAAAACATTTTTTAGTATTACTGGTCCTTTAATCGCACATTGCTTAATGGGAAGTGGAATTGTGTTAACTCAGATCAATAAGTCACAATTTAACTCTTCGTATTCCGTCTATAAGCTGATGACTACTAAGTCAGGCTAGCTTTTCTCTCCTAATCTTCTTTTAATTTATAATATTTTTTGGCACATTATTTTTACTGTTATAAGCAAAGGTTAAGTTTTATCTTTAATTTCATGGTGGGAATTCAGATGGATATAGTGGGAGGGTGCAAACCTATGGGCCATGCTCTCTCTCTTTTGTGACCTAATTGTTTAAAAACGTAATTTGTCCAAAAAACCCTGATTATCGTTTTTTCTTTATTGATAGTGTTCCTACATTTGTCTGACTCTTTATCAGGAATATGCCAGTAAGAAGCAGAAGAAAAGAGAAGGATAAAGCAGAAGGGATGGAATTGAGATCAGAAGACAGAAGAAGACAAGACATTTCCCTGGGACACTCTCATGGTAAGTATTATGGCTTTGGTCATACAGAACATGTTCAGACTTAGTCCCAGTGGCGGAACTACCGGGGGTGCACAGGGTGCAATTGATCCAGGGCCCTTGGTCCCTGCACCCCCGGTGGGGCCCCGCCAGGAAAATACTTCTCCTGAATCCCCAGGCTATTCCACAGCCACCTAAGGAGGTCCTTCAGCATGAATAGGCCAATTAGGGAGCTTTAACAGCAGCACTTTCAATTTGCTGTAAAACCTGGAGCGCCCCCTGATTGGCCAGTTTGTACATTGAAATACTTTGTGCCAAAAAAGTTTTTTTTTCTTCATCACTTCTGCTGGCTCCTGTCTGTGTAACCTGATCCCCCCCCTGCACAGAACACGCAGCTAAACAGAGAGGAAAGGAATCAGCTGACAGCAACAAGAAACGCTATTTTCTTATTCACCTGCTGCTTCCAAAGTAAGATTCTGTTACTAATAATATTTTACTAAGTCAATAGTGCATCATAATGGAAATCTGGGGCTGGGGTTATTTTACATGTTATTTCCACTTTGTCATTTTCCTATGACTTCTGGGGGTATTTATACATGTAATTGCCACCGTACCATCTTGCTCTGAGTTCTGGGTATATTTATACATGTAATTGCCACCGTACCATCTTTCTCTGAGTTCTAGGGGTATTTATACATGTAATTGCCACCGTACCATCTTTCTCTGAGTTCCGAGGGTATTTATACATGTAATTGCCACCGTACCATCTTTCTCTGAGTTCTGGGGTATTTATACATGTAATTGCCACCGTACCATCTTTCTCTGAGTTCTGGGGGTATTTATACATGTAATTGCCACCGTACCATCTTTCTCTGAGTTCCGGGGGTATTTATACATGTAATTGCCACTGCATCATCTTTCTCTGAGTTCTGGGGGTATTTATACATGTAATTGCTACCCTACCATCTTGCTCTGAGTTCTGGGGTATTTATACATGTAATTGCCACCATACCATTCCTCTCTGTCTTCTGGGGGTATTTATACATGTAATTGCCACCGTACCATTCCTCTCTGTCTTCTGGGGGTATTTATACATGTAATTGCCACCGTATCATCTTGCTCAGAGTTCTGGGGGTATTTATACATGTAATTGCCACCGTATCATCTTGCTCTGAGTTCTGGGGGTATTTATACATGTAATTGCCACCGTACCATTCCTCTCTGTCTTCTTGGGGTATTGAACTGTCCAAATCTGTGTTTTCATGCAGAAACTAAATTATGTCTCTGATATACGTGTTTATTTTATGGGAAACATTCATAAAGTTAGACACTTAGAAGCTAGTATAGGTAAATCTAAAAACAACTGGACTTGCTGAGGAATCAATGAAGACGTTTCACTACTCATCCGAGCAGCTTCTTCAGTTCAACTGACTGGTGTGGGAAGTTCTCGACGTATAAACTCTTCCACTAATCCAATCACAATAGACATAGGGGATCACCCCCTCATGGAAGAGCAATTCCGTGTGCCGGTTCTGTGTTCTTCATGTTGTTTTGTGCTGATATTGCTTCCAGAGACAGTTTAGAACTCAGCAGTGAGTGTTACATCTAAGAACATGTCAGTTGAGATGACTTCCGGATCATAGAACCTCTGATTTCTTAAGAAATTGCAGGTGAAACAACTCAGATAATGGGGCAATTGCAGCTTTCCTGCAGCCCCACGTGCATTATTGTATTTATAATCAGTGTAACATAGTAAGTTAGGTTGAAAAAAAAACACTTCCATCAAGTTCAAACTGTTTACTCTTATTTTAAGCTGCCTTAACTGGTAGTTGATACAAAGGAAGGCAAAACACCCCATTTGAAGCTTCTCCAATTTGCCTCAGAGGGGGAAAAAATTCCTTCCTGACTCCAAAATGGCAATGGGACCAGTCCCTGGATCAACTTGTACTATGAGCTATCTCCCATAACTCTGTATTCCCTCACTTGCTAAACACCATCCAACCCCTTCTTAAAGCTATCTAATGTATCAGCCTGTACCACTGATTCAGGGAGACAATTTCACATCTTCACAGCTCTCACTGTATAACAAACCCCTTCCAAATATTTAGGCAGAACCTCCTTTCTTCTAATGGTAATGGGTGTATAAAGGATTCTTTCCCTCATTTACCATCAAGTTATACTGCACCAAATGACCTACACCTAAAACACACGGCTGCCCCCATGTTATACCAAAACATATTTGACTCTTACCCTGTAGTGATGTGCTGGTTGACCTCAAACCCACATGTTGGGGGTTCGGGTTGAAATGTGGGCGACTGCTGTGGGTTTGAGTTGGGTGCGGGTCAGACTGGGGAAGTACTTTACTCCTCTACTTTTGAAGATTCAGTCTTCAGAGGTGCACAGAAGTAGTGTACGGGGAGAGGTGACATTAGTCTGGAGTCCAAATACATCTGCTGGGTACTGAAGGTCTCTCTGAGGGTGGAAGGGTTAAATCAATTGCTTTGACTTGACAAAAATATGACAGAAATTCCCCATCCTCCTTTTCCCTCATTTGCTGTCACCCATAGTTATCCCCCATAATGTCAAAACCCTGTCCATGTTCAACCTGACCCTCCCCCAACTATTAAAAAGTAATAGTATAGATAAAGGAGCCATATATTTCTATATATTTCAAAGATGTTCCAGTTAAATAAAATAAGATCATTTCCAGACATGCTTCATTCTGAAAGTATTTAGACATCAGTGGATTTGTCTGCAAAACATGTATGAGACGTGAGATGTGGCGCAGTACAGTCACAGCCTATGGAATGGATTTGCTTCCTGGAAAAAATGGAAGGATACTAGACTACAAGTAATAACCGCTCTGTAATGATGGTGATATATGGATAATTATAGCAAATGACAAAACTTAAATTAACGCACTCCACCTTTCCCCCGCCCTCTGCCGATTGGGAGGAGCGCACTAGTCAATTTAAAGGGGTTGTTCACTTGATGATAATTGTGCTGGATTCCTGATGTTCTTGATCAGCGCCTGACAGCGGTCTGTGGTTTTGGAGTTTTGGGCAGCAGTGCTTTGGAATTTTAGTAGTGAACTGCTTGGAGTTTTGATCTATACAAGTGAGAAATATTCATTAAATTCTATTATTTGGTATTGACGTGTTGAGGAGAAATTGAACTTTCCAAATATACTGTGTCTCGTACATAACATAAATGATGTGTCTGATATATGTGATTGTATTATGTGAAACATGATTTTTTTTATTTCTAATTGGCCATATCGGCCTGCAGTGAAAGGGTTAAATCTGTAATTACAGCTTTAATTACCATTTTCTTCCTAGATGGAAGAGTAGAGATGGGTTAGATTAGACATTAGCTGTATATATAGTGTTTGGCCACTAGAGGGAGTAGTGAGACACATATGAGGTTCTAAGAGGGTGGAGTTTAGAAGAATATGAAAGGAGACAAGTCACAGGGGCAGATGTGCATCAGAGGAGGAACATCTATTGAAGAAGCCACTTTGCAGGAGAACCACAGCCAGGACCCAAGTAAGTAGGAAGTGTGAGGCCTGGTTAGCATAGGATTAGTTTTCTTATAGTCACTGCTCAGTCCTTTAGAGGGGAATGTGGTGACAGGTCCCCTTAGCATTAGGGCTGCGTAAGCATGGTCGTTTTATTCAATGTTATTGATTTAGTGGGATTGCACATTAATTATGGTAGATTTGGAAATCTTAAGTAGCCCCAAAAAAAACCTGGGTTTTTCAATTAACAATTTTCATGTCTTTATCAGGAATATGTCATTAAGAAGCAGAAGAAAAGAGTAAAAAGAAGAAGGGATGGAATTGAGATCATAATACAGAAGAAGACATTTCCCGGGACACTCTCATGGTAAGTATTATGGCTTTTGTTGGTACAGAACATGCTCAGGCTTTGCCCAATAAGACAATTTCTGGTAGTGGGCTATAAAAGTAATTCATAGATAAGGGTTGAGAATGTTTTTTTATTATACTATACAGCAGATAGACAGCAGCCAGATATGCATTTATTTGACAGGCAGTGTCAGAACTGGGGGAACTGGGACCCACTGGCATGTCCTCGTTATTACTTTCATTATATTTCCAACCCTTGGCTCTACATTGTCCTTTCAGACCCAACTTCTTTCTCTCCGCTGCCTGAGGAAGCTTGCTGCCCCCCCCTCGTGTGCTCATCTTTTTGCAACAGAGGGAGTCAAGGGGAGGTCCACAATGTTGGCTGAGGTTCCAGGGCCAATGTGCTCTCTGCGCTAGTATTTAGATTTTTTTTATCTTGGTAACTAATAGTATTTGAGAGATAAGATACTTCAAGGTGAAAACTTTGAGGGGAGTTTTGGAAATGTAACCAAATATAAAAATTTAGGAAAGGTTTGTGGCTTGATGCTTTGGAGTAGAAAGACAAGCATATCTACAGTTATTGGGATTCAGTGGAATGTGTACTTTCCAAAAAATATATGTTTTTTGGTGTTAATGTAGCCTTTTCTACCTTTGCCCCTCAAAATAAATCTGTAAATGTGTTGATTTTGCAGTATCTGGAATGACAGAACTGATAGCTCAAATGGGGTGTCTTCATTTTGGGGCCCCCATATGCCACATACTTAGATAAACCTATACGTATACATGTCCGACCACAGAGTCAGCCTATATCAGTGGTACAAGGATATCTAATAGGAATAATGTTATAAAAATGTTATCTGTAGGTGTATAGAACTGACTCTTTGCTGTGACAGCGGTGCCACCAACCAGTGTGTCAATCAATAGGAGCTGCAGCCACAGAGTGCTGTCCATGGTACTGAATGGAAAAGGCAGTTTAAGCTTCCCTCAATGGCTGCATTAGTTATTGCAGTATATGTACCATAAGTCACATGTTAGATATGTACTTACTATAGAAAATGTGTTTTATCCACACAGGGAAAAGGAGGATATGGGAGTTGTAGCAAGAGGGCCACACACCTGGCAGTCAGGATTTAGAAACATCTATTTCAATTATCTACACACCCTGAAGAGTCACTATGGGGGGTTATATTAGGCCAACAGCTTGAAGGTTCTTGGTGGTTCCTTTAACGAAATGTTCAATCCTGTGATTTTCCCTTTGTGGCTAGCGAGAGTCGTTATTGGCCCCCACAGAGGGTGTGTCCACACTTTGGCTGTGTTGTCATAGGCGCCAGTCAGCAGATAATTCCCACTGGTGGCTGTTATGCAATGAGAGAGGGTATAATGGATTTTTTTCCTCCTTGCCTGCTTGTGGGCTGCACCCCACCCTGCATCTGCCCTCCCTCCTTGATGCCTGCTTGTAAGCTGTGCTCCTTCTCCCCAACATAAGGGCAGGTAAGGGGCAACCCAACATCAGGCATCTTTTTCCCCATAATTATATTAATAATGATTATGAAGATATAATTATAATGACCCAGAACACCGGGTGCCAATAATACACAGCAGCACCCGTGTGTCACTTGTAGTAAACATCTTTGCCCCTCAGGGGAGACAATCCCAGAGGAGTAAAAAAAAAAGTGTGCACCTATTCTCTCTCTAATAAAGAGGCTGTTCTGCCCCTTTACCCATGCAGGGAACCCGCCCCTTTTACCGCCACAGGGATCCCGCCCACCCCGTTACCCACACATGGAAACTGCCTCTTTACCCACAGAGGGAACCTGCCTCTTTGCCCATGCATGGAACCCGCCCACCCAATTACTCATGTAGGAAACCCACCCGCCCCTTTACCCACGCAGGGAACCCGCTTGCCCCTTTACCCATGCATGGAACCCGCCCACCCCTGCCCCTTTACCCATGCAGGCAACCCGCCCCTTTACCCACGCAGGGAACCAGCCCACCCCTTTACCCACCCAGGAAACCCATCCGCCCCTTTACCAACGCAGGCAATTCACCCGCCCCTTTACACACGCAGGAAACCCGCCCTCCCCCTTTACCCATGCAGGCAACCCGCCCGCCCCTTTACCCACGCAGGGAACCCGTCCGCCACTTTACCCACGTATGGAACCGGCCCGCCCCTTTACCCATGCATGGAACCCGTCCGCCACTTTACCCACGTATGGAACCCGCCCGCCCCTTTATCCACACAGGGAACCCGTCCGCCACTTTACCCACGTATGGAACCCACCTGCTCCTTTACCCACGCATGGAACCTGCCCACCCCTTTACCCACCCAGGGAACCCGCCCTCCCCTTTACCCATGCAGGCAACCCGCCCGCCCCTTTACCCACGTATGGAACCCGCCTGCCCCTTTACCCATGCATGGAAACCCACCCGCCCCTTTACCAATGCAGGGAGCCCGCCTGCACCTTTACCTATTCAGGAAACCCATCCGCCCCTTTACCAACGCAGGCAATTCACCCGCCCCTTTACACACGCAGGAAACCCGCCTTCCCCTTTACCCACACAGGGAATCCGCCTCTTTACCCATGCAGGAAACCACATGCCCATTTACCCACGCTGGCAACCTACCCGCCCCTTTACCCATGCAGGGAACCCTCCCGCACCTTTGCCCATGCATGGAACTTGCCTCTTTACCCACGCTGGCAACATGCCCGTCCCTTTACTCATGCATGGAACCCGCCCACCCCTTTACCCACGCAGGCAACCTGCCCCTTTACCCACGCAGGGTATCCACCTGCCCCATTACCCATGCAGGCAACCCGCCCACTCCTTTACCCACGCAGGGAACCCGGCCACCCCATTACCCACGCAGGGAACCCGCTCCTTTACCCACGCAGGGAAAGATCGCCTTTGACAAAGCTACTAATTTTTAAATTGAGATGGTCCATTTAGTTTGCGGGGTTGGTGAATGGGCAGAAGGGTTGGTGTGGGTGGAAGCGAGTGGTTTTCGCTATGCTGAGAGTCTGAATTTGCTTCTGCTGAGACCTTTAAACTTTCCCCTACAGTACTTGGTGGTACGCGCACACCAAGAAAACTGAGCGGCTATATTCCGGGGTACCAAAAGAGAAGCACATTAAGAGAACAGTGCTGGTAGAATCCGGAAGTGTATAATTTAAAGTACATCTATGGCACCGTTGCGGGTGAAGTCCTCTGTGCTTTCTCATTTAGTACTATAAACGAATGATGCGGGTGGAATCAGCGGGGCTTAATTGCAAGCACACTAATTGTACAAAAATGACTGGAGCTTTTGAAAAGTAAGTTGTCCAAAAAAACCCTGATTTAGGTATTTTTTTTTATTGATAATGTTCATACATTTGTCTTTATCAGGAATATGCAGGTAAGAAGCAGAAAAAAAGAGCAGGATAAAGCAGAAGGGATGGAATTGAGATCAGAAGACAGAGGAAGACAAGACATTTCCCTGGGACACTCTCATGGTAAGTATTATGGCTTTGGTCGTACAGAACAGGTTCAGACTTAGTCCGGCATTGCTGTGGGAGGTACTTCCAG
Organism: Xenopus laevis; assembly: GCF_017654675.1. NCBI lineage: Eukaryota > Metazoa > Chordata > Amphibia > Anura > Pipidae > Xenopus > Xenopus laevis. The sequence goes on from NC_054385.1 coordinate 32,056,330, forward strand.
AGACAGTTTATAACTCAGCAGTGAGAGCTACATCTAAGAACATGTCAGTTGAGATGACTTCCAGATCATAGAACTGCTGATTTCTTAAGAAATTGCAGGTGAAACAACACAGACAATTTCACTTATAATGCCCATAAAACACTAAGCAGAATGAATGCAGTGGCAATTTCATGTAAAATACCCCCAAAATTCATATCAAGATAGCACGGTAGCAATTTTAATTATAAATACCCCCAGCACTCATAACAAGATGACACTGTGGTGGATTCATAGATAATAACCTCAGCACATATATTAAAATAAATCTCAACTCCCCGCCTCACCCTACAAACATCCAGCGACACAATGAACTGAAGAAAACCTAAGGTACAGGTAGCAACCTGTACCAAATGTACAGTACAAATTGCAGGTCTTATCAAGAGTCCGCAGCCTACCACTAGAACCATTACCTCTTTCCCATGATGCTGAGCTCACTAATAGGAAATTCCTCAGTGGAGCGGTCACATGGTACGATCACATGACCGTGACGTCAGGTCCATTCTAAAGGTAGGAACTAGACGCTACCCTGACTGATGTGATCCATGCCAGACCTGCTGCATCATCAATCACTGTGTGCGCTCTTTAAAAAAGAAAACTTTGTGTATTACAAAATGTTACCTCACACACTGTTGCACGAAGCGCACACAGTGATTGATGATGCAGCAGGTCTGGCGCAGATCTTTAGAGATTCTTCTACTTTTGAACTTTGGGGGGGGAGGAAGAGGAACAATTACTAACAGCTTGTCCTGGCTAGTGGCTACCTTCATAATGCGGGGGACGAAATCGGCTTAAGGCCGGCACTGCACTTGCGCATACTACTGAGGAAGCAGGCCTCGCCGGGCCCCCTGTACTCCCGGGCCCCCTGCGACTGCGGGGTCTGCTTCCTCGGTAGTTACGCCACTGGATGCAAGGCTTTCCTTAAAAACAGTGTCCACAAAATGGCTGCTGCCTACTTGCTATCATTTTGAATTCCCAGACTGAAGGAAACAAGATTCAAATCATTTAAACAGTGTAATTAAAGTTCATTTTGCTTGACTAATGTGATAAAATAGGATTTTGAATAATTTTTTTGGGTGATAAGTCCCCTTTAACTTGAAATACTCTTGCTGCTCAGACACCAACGTATAGTGTTTTGAGGTATTGTGCCCAGCTTGTGTGTGATGTTGATGTGTTGTCTTAATTTGTTAGTAATCCATATTATGCAAAGCGTCAAACCTGCTGTCTGGTTTCACCACTCCCAATTACTTGCATAAAACTCCATTGTAAGATCAACGGCCCCCAAGATCTATAGAATCGTATTGGTTAGGGAAAGAAGGGATAAAAGGAGCCAAAGAGCCCTACTCTGGAATGTTTCTATACAGTAGGCGCATATGCTTTTATCTGCCATAATTTAAAATCCTAGGAACATATGATTGAATTGATGAATATGAGTTGCTGCATGGAAAATGTTTGCAGCCAAAAGCCACCCAATAATAATTAGTGAAGGCAACACTCCGACATAGCAAAAGGCTCTACTTCAGTTTTGATACTACTAATGGGTGGGCCTAGAAAAACTCAACCCGCACCCAGCTTCCTCCCTCCATTTATAGGCCCACCCCACTGATGACATCACAAAAGAGGCAGGACAGGCGCAAGCCTATAAAACAGAAGTCGGAAGCCAGCAGTCTATGGTCGCGGGCGGGGAGAGCAGGCAGAAAAGCCAACACCCACCCGTGACCAGAAAGAGGAGCAGCAAGGTTGGCCCGAACTCACCTGACCCCTGGGTATCGGCCCACCCCGCACATCACTAATTGGTGATTAAAGGAAAACTATACTCTCTCAATAAACCTTTTCGTAGAAATAGACCTTTTAGTAGTATGTACCATTAGGTATTCCTAAAAAAAAATGTTAAGAAGTAAGGGCTGCCACTGGGATTGTACAGTGCACACAAACTAACCAAGGGCAAACATACATGTTATGTGACATGAGCCAGGTAAAGGGTTTGTTCGCTTTTGAGTAAACTTTTAGTATGATGTAGAGAGAAATATTGTGAGACAATTTGTAATTGGGTTTCATTTTTTATTATTTGTGGTGATTGAGTTATTTAGCTTTTTATTCAGCAGCTCTCCAGTTTGTAATGTCAGCTATCTGGTTGCTAGGCCCAAATTACCATAGCAACCATGCAATGATTTAAATAAGAGACTGGAATATGAATAGGAGAGGCCTGAATAGAAAGATGAGTAATAAAAAGTGGCAATAACAATTAATGTGTAGCTTTACAGAGCGTTTTTCGATAGGGTCAGTGACCCCCATTTGAAAGCTGGAAAGAGTCAGAAGAAATGATTACAAATCTATACAAATTAAATAACGAAAACTAATTAAAAAGTTTCTTAGAACTGGTCATTCTATAACATACTTAAAGTTAACTTAAAGGTGAAGCACCCCATTAATGGACAAATTTCTGTCTTTTACTTCCACACTTCTTCCTGTTACACTTAGAGCTGCAGAGTATTTCTGGTCAGGTGATCTCTGAGGCAGCACAGAGATTATCATAACATGGGGGCGCAAGGGAAAAGATGTAAAAGGGCAATATTTACTGATATCTATGTTCCAGTTTGGTAAGATTCTTTAATAAGCCATTTAATATGGTATAAACTCTCTGTTGGTTAAGGATTCATTCTGGAGGTATGGTTTTCCTTTAAGTCTGCCAAAAAATATTTATACATTAAACCCAACCGGATGATTTTGCCACCAATATGGATTCACAGTGCTTAGTTACCATCAAGTATTGTCCATCACTCTGTCTGTAGGTCCTTTGGGCATCAGTTTTGAGTGACTGATATTTGGAGGGTGATGACCTCCACTACACTTGACACTATACCAGGGGCAGCATGGTGGGTAGCACTTCTGCCTTTCAGCACTGGAGTCTTGAGTTCACTTCTGGCCTGGGCACTATCTACAAAGCATTTGCATATTCTCCCCGGGTCTGCATGGGTTTCCTCCAAGTGGTTTCCATCCACAATTTAAAAACATACAGGCAGGTTAAATGGCTTCTGATTAAATTGAATTAAGGGGCAGATTTATTAAAGGAGAACCAAACCCCTTTGGCGCTAAAATCCCTCCCCTGTGTTGACCCCCCTCCCTCCTGGCCTACCTCCCCCAGGGCAAATGCCGCTAAGTTGCTACTTACCCCTTGGCGCAGGTCCTGTCCACGGAGTTCACAGGCGCCATCTTCTCCCGTGCGGTCTTCTTCCTGGATTGCCCGGCGTTTGGCGGCGCATGCGCAGTAGGAGTATTTTCTGGTTTAGCTCTACTGCACATGCCTGAAAGTCATGAAGTTTCCGAAAAAAGAAATCGGAAAACTTTGTGGCTTTCGGCGTATGTATATATATTTTCTTTGTAAAGCTATGTAGAATATATGTTGTGTTCTATAAATACCAGGAAATAAATAAATACCATAGAAAGCAAGAATCCATCTCCTCCAGTATATCCAGCATCCTGATGGCACAGAATCAGTCCATGAGTGCCCTACTTTGTCAAACACCTATACTAGATGTAATGAGTAGCAGTTGCAGAAATAGACTGAACGACCTCTAGCAGAAAATAATGCCAAAGGTAGTCAGGATATTCTGCATTTCCTACAAAGTATTACATCTCATCTGGATTCCAACCTCAACAGAATGAATCCCGGACATTTGTTTAATCTGTAATTAAAGTTTAAGTTGGGCAAACATTCTAGACAAACATTTTAAAATAATTTTTAGTTTCGTACACACCCAATTTCCAAACCCCTCTGTGATGCCGTGAGGTGAGAGTCGAGTCTCATGGAGGCAGGGTGCCAGGCATTAAGCTGCTGCGTGCACTAGTCTCTTCACAAAAAGAAACTTTTGCTGCACCCTCCCCTCTCCTCTTGCGAATCATTGTCCCGCCTCCTATCCTAATCCTAGCTCTCCATTGGGCAGAAGAGCCGCACGTTGTGGGAGGGGAGTTGCTCTCTCTCTGCCTCTGTTTACTAGCTAAGCTGCCAGAGAGAGGGGAGGGCAGGGTAGGGCCCGGAAACCAGGCAGAAAATTGAAGCCAAACACTTAGCGCAGGAGCAGCTGTTGGTGAGAGTGGAGACAGAGACTCCTGACACTTACTGGCAGTGGCAGCCGCAGGAAGCGCGGAAACCGTGGAGACTGCGATGAGGCTTTCCTCCGATTTACTGGCTCTCTGCTGCTCTTGGACTTGGTTGCGGGCGGCGGCAGGCCCCATCGGGGGTGCAGGGGCTCGGGCCCTGGCACCGTCGCACCCTTTGCACCCCCACTAGTTCCGCCACTGTGTGTAATGTGCCTCTTCTAAAGTAGTGAGATTATGTAAGGCAGGGGTTTGATGTAGATCGCTAGATCTAACTCACCTCCCTTACCCCTAAAGTGACACAAGGGGATGGAGTTACTAAAGAAATCTCCTCTAATCCCATGTCTGATGATGCCGGATAATCTTGTACCCACCGCTGTGACTAATAAACTCCATTGAGCAATGCCTCTAATCCCTTCCCACTGCTCCGGCCCTTTTTACCCACATTTTAATGATATTCCACTACTTAGTGGATCGATACCGAATGTAATTGTCAAGTCAGGGTCTAGAATTACGCCTAAAGATTTCTTTGGTCCTTTTCACATGTGTGGTTTTTTCTTCAAGTATGAAATGTTTTATGTTCTCTGTCTAATTTATCCTTTTAAAAGCTGTAGCCCCATTCTTTTCTTAACTGTCACTTCAGCGCCATCTAGTGTCCATTTCCCTTTACTCCTGAATGATGTGATTTATGGAACCTTTGCTCTAGCGCCATCTTGTGTTCACTTTTTTACCTGCAGTTTATGGAATGAATTGAGGCGCGGCACAGTCCGGAACTGATCAGTGCAAGGGAGCCGGTTAGTACTTAAATACTTTGGGTTTGTCATTCCTTTTCAGAATTTTTACAGAATATATGCTAATACCTCACTATTTAATCTCAGACAATCTTCCCTGGTCGTTTCTCAGGGAGATGCTTGACTTTTCACTATTACTATGGTGCAAGAACAAACATATTAGTACAATACCTGCCTCATTGAATGAGGATATATTATTGTAAATTTGTTTTCTACTTTACTTATATTTCTATGTTTATCTGCTTTATTTTCATGTTTTTTATTTTGGTTCTGTTTTTCTTTATTTACAGATATCCCGGTGGTGGATTTCAAGTTTTAGGAGGGGCACGGGTAACCGCCAAAGGGAGACAAAGCCGCCGAGGAGAATGAAGAAATTGCCAAGGAGGAAAAAGACAGAAGGTAAGTTCCATCGAACACCATTTTTTAAAACTCTGGGCCACTAATGTTTGTTTTTATAACCCGTAATGTGGGCTCTAACCACCAATGATTTTTTTTTACTTTTATGAGGGTCCTGTCCACCAATGTTTTTTTTACTTGTAGGGGGGACACTGGCTAGCAATGTTTCTTTTTTTTATTTGATGGGGGAGGTAGCCTGGCCACCAATGGGTTTTTACCCAGTGTTTTAATATCAACTGAAGCCCTCTGGTGGCTGGAGGTAAAACACACCACATTACTGGAGGGGTGGTGTATGTTTTGGCTAGGTGAGCTAACATCTTTCCAGCTCTTTCACCACAGTCATTTATGGCTAGTTTCCTAAAATCCAAACTGGCTTGGGCTTTCCCCTTTAGCAGTTCCTCATATTTATTTTGTGCCTTATATAACTCAGCAAATTTCCCAGCTATCGGGATTATTTATCACCTCCAGCTCGAGCCTATTAATTGCTTGTTCTAGTTGTTCCTGTTCCAACCTTGATTGTTTTTTAAATGAGTTAATCTCGTTGTTGAACAGCCCTCTAATATGCGCCTTTAGGGCATCCCAGAGTACTAAATGGTCCACCGTATGTTCATTAATTAACATATATTCAACTATAGCATCGTCTATGGCTTTTTGGTTATCTAGTATGTTTAACCAGGCAGGGTTCAAGGACCAACGTGGTTTTACCTGTTGGTTTTCCAGTATAATTTGGATTTCTAGGGGCGCGTGATTGGACACCCCCCTGGTTAGGTATTTGGCACCCCTTACTCAGTGTAGTGCTCTTCGGCTGACAAATGCAAAGTCAATACGCGACAGAACCTTATGTGATTGAGAGTAACAAGAAAATTGGCTAACATCTGGATGTAGATGCCTCCAGGTTTCTATTAGGCCCGCCTGCGCTGTTAGCTCATTTAGGTTAGTGGCTTTGTTATGGTGTATACTATTGTCCTTCCTAAGCCTGTCCAGGTTTGTGTCAAGTAAAGGGTTGAAGTCCCCCATAGCTATTACCTCAGCGTGGGTAATTTGCAGCAAACTCCATGAGTTGGTTTAACCAGTTGTCCCGATAGGGGGGAGGTATATATATATTGAAGCTAGTATCACTTCATGATTGAATAAAGCCATGTATGAATATATAGCTGCCTTTGCGGTCCTACTTTGCATCTATCAATCTGAAGGGGATACCACGGGAAAATTAGGATTGCTACTCCTGAGGAATAGTTGGAAAACTCGGCATGGTAATACCATCCCACCCAAGGCTTTTTCAAAGCTAGGGCTTTCTCGTCGGCCCTCCGGTTCGGGCCTACTAGAAAAACATTTATCGTAAGTAAGTATGCTTCCTGCCCTGGTGGTGCAGATCTCTCTAGACAGTCGGCACTCGTCAGTACAATGTAGAAGATTTAAGAGAATAGCACAACACCATGTATGTTGCAGGTGGGGAGCTTACCCCTTTTATTTAAAGTGACCACATTGATGCACAGGTGGTCACTTTAATAAAGCGGTAAGCTCCCCACCTGCAACATACATGGTATTGTGCTATTCTCTTAAATCTTCTATTTTGTTGGTACAGAACATGCTCAGGTTTTGCCCAATAAGACAATTTCTGGTAGTGGGCTATAGAAGTAATTCATAGATAAGGGTTGAGAATGTTTTTTTTATTATACTATACAGCAGATGGACAGCAGCCAGATATGCATTTATTTGACAGGCAGTGTCAGAACTGGGACCCACTGGCATGTCCACGTTATTAGTTTCATTATATTTCCAACCCTTGACTCTACATTGTCCTTTCAGACCCAACTTCTTTCTCTCCGCTGCCTGAGGAAGCTTGCTGCCCCCCCCTCGTGTGCTCATCTTTTTGCAACAGAGGGGGTCAAGGGGGAGGTCCACAATGTTGGCGGAGGGGTCCAGGGCCAATGTGCTCTCTGCGCTTGTATTTAGATTTTTTTTTATCTTGGTAACTAATAGTATAATAGTTGAAAACTCAGAAATTTAGAAAAATGCAATAAATGAAAAATGCAATAAATGAAAAATGCAAAAAATGTATTGTATTAATATTTTGTGTATTTTGTCTTTACTTATTTTTCCCCCCCCCCTTTTTTTCAATTTTTTCATTTATTGCATTTTTCATTTATTGCATTTTTCATTTATTGCATTTTTCTAAATTTCTGAGTTTCAACTTTTCATATTTTTCATAATTTTCCATTCGTTTATGATATATTATTATCTGGTGTATATATTCTAGTTTTCAATCCATAGTGAAGGTTATAGTTCAACTTTCAACATATTGTTTCCTTTGAAAAGAAAGTATAGCTAATTTTAGCATTCAGAAAAGTCTTAATGCAACAAACAAAATTGTAACTAGTTGCTCTAAAAAAATGCAACATTTGTTTAAGAGATTAACACATTTTGGAAACATGGATTGAGCAACATTGCAGCAGTAGGTTATTTGGCTATATAGCTAGACAAGTTGAAAGAAAATTTGTATTGGTTTTTCTTCAGTTAATTTGAAAACATTTTGGGTAATTTTTGTTTTATATTTAACATTTTAAAATGGATGTACACGAAATGGTTAATGAAACCTATTTGAGATTTAAATATAGTGTCATCTTATATGTCATTTCCGGTTTAACAATTTAAATAAGCCGACATGTTACTCTGTTCATTATGCCTATGACTACGTATCGGTGAGATACGAAACGCGTCAGGATTCCATGTTTTTAACCGACTGAATAAAAGCTGATTTTACTTACGAGTGGTTCCAGGAGTGCTTGCCGTTTTCTTCATATTTTTGGAAATGTAACCACATATAAACATTTAGGAAAGGTTTGTGGCTTGATGCTTTGGAGTAGAAAGACAAGCATATCTACAGTTATTGGGATTCAGTGGAATGTGTACTTTCCAAAAATATGTTTTTGGGGTTTAATGTCCCCTTTTCTACCTTTGCCCCTCAAAAGAAATCTGAAAATGTGTTGATTTTGCAGTATCTGGAATGACAGAACTGATAGCTCAAATGGGGTGTCTTCACTTTGGGGCCCCCATATGCCACATACTTAGATAAACCTATACGTATACATGTCCGACCACAGAGTCAACCTATATCAGTGGTACAAGGATATCTAATAGAAATAATTTCATAAAAATGTTATCTGTAGGTGTATAGAACTGACTCTTTGCTGTGACAGCGGTGCCACCAACCAGTGTGTCAATCAATAGGAGCTGCAGCCACAGAGTGCTGTCCATGGTACTGAATGGAAAAGGCAGTTTAAGCTTCCCTCAATGGCTGCATTAGTTATTGCAGTATATGTACCATAAGTCACATGTTAGATATGTACTTACTATAGCAAATGTGTTTTATCCACACAGGAATCCCACCCGAACCCTCCCACCAACACAGAAGTTGCATTCTGATTGGCCGACCAGGTTGTTCTCTCTCCTTTATAATAAACACAAGGCAGTGATTGTTACGCAGCACATGAAACCCATTGTTTGTGTTTTTCTGCCCAACTCCCTGCACCTCTGGCACACAGAACTGGAGAATATTCCGGTTTGACCAATTGTGTTTGTGCAATGAAAAGAAACACCCGCTTTGTTTCTAACAATAGAATGTAATAGAATGCAGGGAACCTGCCTGCCCCTCTACCCACGTAGGGAACCTGCCCACCCCTTTACCCACACAGGGAACCCGCCCACACTTTTACCAACGCAGGGAACGCCCCTACCCCTTTACACGCTGGCAACATGCCTGTCCCTTTACCCACCCAGGGATCATGCCTGACTTTGACAAAGCTTGTGCACAAGCGAGTGAAAAGGCACATCAGGTGATACAAATTTTTAAACTATTAGGCAGGGAGACGGTCCATTTAGCTTGCGGGTCGCTGAATGGGCGGAAGGGTTGGTTTGGGTGGAAGCGAGTGGTTTACACTATGCTAAGAGTCTGAATTCACTTCTGCTGAGGCTTTTAAACTTTCCCCTACAGTACTTGGTGATACGCTCACACCAAGGAAACTGAGCGGCTATATTTCCGGGGTGCCGAATGAGAAGCACATTATGGGGGCAAATTCACTAAGATGCGAAGTTGTGCCAGGCGCAACTTCGCCGCACTTCGCCAGGCGTAGTTTCGCCAGGGGCTCCGCAAATTCACTAAAATCCGAAGTGCGCACAGGGGTAGCGTAAGGTTGCGAAGTTGCGCTAGCGTTGATTCGCTATATAAAGCGAAGTTACGCTAGCGAAGGCTAATTTGCATACGGCCGCGAAATTCAATTTCAATGGAGGAACACGTATCTGCACTACAAATGCCTAGAAAACCTTCAAATCAGCAAATAAAATTTTTATTTTGCCCTAAACGTGTGCCCACTGTCTAGGTAAGTTGCCATGAGTCAGGAAATGTAGGGGGAAGGAAGGGGAGCCCCCAAAAAATTTTCGATCTTTTTCAGCCTATCAGCCATCATGTAGAAAACACGCCAGCGTTTTTGGGACTTAGAAAAAAAATTGACTTTTTCTTTAAACAATCCCTATCTACTCTATTGGGCTTCGCCAGGTCTGACGTGGCGAAGGAAGTCTAGCGTAAAGGTAGCGTTCAGTACACTGCGCAAGTTAGTGAATTTGCGTAGTTTCGTCGCTAGCGAAAATTCGCCAGGCGTAAGGTTGCGAAGTAACACCAGTGAAACTACGCCAGCGTTCGTCAGTGAATTTGCGCAGTAGCGAAAATGCCAAACGCTAGCGAATTAACGCAAGCGTTCGGCGCTTCGCGGCTTAGTGAATTTGCCCCTAAGAGAACAGTGCTGGTAGAACCAGGAAGTGTATCATTTTAAGTACATCTAGGGCACTGTGCGGGTGAAGTCCCCTTTGCTTTATCATTTAGTACTATAAATGAATGATGCGGTGGAATCAGCGGTGCTTAATTGCAAGCACACTAAGAGATGTGTGGGTGTCGGTTTCCATCTGACCACCTGAGGGCTCTCAGGCTAATTTGGATGCTGATTGCAGCCTGACAGAGTCGCATTGGCCCCACTGTCACTGGAGATCGCTCTGCAACAGGAGGGATGGCTGCCAGAAGTCGCCACTCATTGCTCAGTGTTCTGCCGGGGCTGGTTCTGGACATTCGCCTCCAGGTTTATCCTGCCCAGAGTGGCCGAGCTGCAGAGAGCCAGCCGGAGGAGAGCGGGTGCGAAGGGGGGGTCTGTCAGGTGGACAGGCTGTGAGCAGCGGGTGACAAGTTGCATTAAGGAGTGATTACAACGGGGTAATAGGTTGGAAGCAGCAGCAGTTCACAACGACATGTTGACACATCAGCATCACATCACTGACGACATTTCCTGTCGCTGCCAAAGTCGCATCGCTTCCGGTTTTGGCAGAAGGCGGGTTAGGGGCAAGATGTGGAGCGCAGATCTACAGAGTGAGTTGCCCTATCGCCGTTTTTGAGTATACAGGAAGCAGTTTTTTCAAACAGTATTTTTTTAATAAAACATTAATATTAATAAACTTATTCAGGGTAGTTCTATTATTAGTGTGGGTAGAATTATACATGTAATTGCCACTGTAACATCTTTCTCTAAGTTCTAGGGTATTTATATATGTAATTGCCACCGTAACATCTTTTTCTGAGTTCTTGGGTATTATACATTTAATTGCCACCGTAACATCTTTCTCTGAGTTCTGGGTTATTTATACATGTAATTGCCACCGTAACATCTTTCTCTGAGTTCTGGGGTATTTATACATGTAATTTTCACCGTACCATTCCTCTCTGTCTTCTGGGGGTATTTATACATGTAATTGCCACCGTACCCATCTTGCTCAGAGTTCTGGGGGTATTTATACATGTAATTGCCACCGTACAATCTTGCTCGTAGTTCTGGGGTATTTATACATGTAATTGCCACCTTACCATCTTTCTCTGAGTTCTGGGTTATTTATACATGTAATTGCCACTGTAACATCTTTCTCTGAGTCTGGGTATTTATACATGTAATTGTCACCGTACCATTCCTCTCAGTCTTCTGGGGGTATTTATACATGTAATTGCCACCATACCATCTTGCTCTGAGTTCTGGGGGTAATTATACATGTAATTGCCTCCGTACCATCTTTCTCTGAGTTCTGGGGGTATTTATACATGTAATTGCCACCGTACATCTTGCTCTGTCTTCTGGGGGTATTTATACATGTTATTGCCACCGTACCATTCCTCTCTGTTTTCTGGGGGTATTTATATATGTAATTGCCACCGTACCATCTTTCTTCGTGTTCTGGGGGTATTTATACATGTAATTGCCACTGTACACCTTGCTCAGAGTTCTGGTGGTATTTATACATGTAATTGCCACTGTACCACCTTGCTCAGAGTTCTGGGGGTCTTTATACATGTAATTGCCACTGTACCATCTTGCTCAGAGTTCTGGGGGGTATTATAAATGTAATTGCACTGTACCACCTTGCTCAGAGTTCTGGGGGTCTTTATACATGTAATTGCCACTGTACCATCTTGCTCAGAGTTCTGGGGGTATTTATAAATGTAATTGCCACTGTACCACCTTGCTCAGAGTTCTGGGGGTATTTATACATGTAATTGCCACTGTACCACCTTGCTCAGAGTTCTGGGGGTATTTATACATGTAATTGCCACCGTACCATCTTGCTCTGTCTTCTGGGGGTATTTATACATGTAATTGCCACCGTACCATTCCTCTCTGTCTTCTGGGGGTATTTATACATGTAATTGCCACCGTACCATCTTGCTCTGAGTTCTGGGGGTATTTATACAAGTAATTGCCACCGTACCATCTTTCTCTGAGTTCTGGGGTATTATATATGTAATTGCCACCGTACCATTTCTCCTCTGAGTTCTGGGGGTATTTATACATGTAATTGTCACCGTACCATCTTTCTCTGAGTTCTGGGGGTATTTATACATGTAATTGCCACGTATCATTCCTCGCTGTCTTCTGGGGGTATTTTTACATGTAATTGCCACCGTACCATCTTTCTCTGAATTCTATGTTTATTTATATATGTAATTGCCTCCGTACCATCTTTCTCTGAGTTCTGGGGGTATTATACATGTAATTGCCACCGTATCATTCCTCGCTGTCTTCTGGGGGTATTTATACATGTCATTGCCACCGTACCATCTTTCTCTGAGTTCTGGGGTATTTATACATGTAATTGCCACCGTACCATTCCTCTCTGTCTTCTGGGGGTATTTATACATGTAATTGCCACCATACCATCTTTCTCTGAGTTCTGGGGGTATTTATACATGTAATTGCCACCGTATCATTCCTCGCTGTCTTCTGGGGTATTTATACATGTCATTGCCACAGTACCATCTTCTCTGAGTTCTGGGGTATTTATACAAGTAATTGCCACCGTACCATCTTTCTCTGAGTTCTGGGGTATTTATACATGTAATTGCCACCGTACCATCTTGCTCTGAGTTCTGGGTATTTATACATGTAATTGCCACCGTACCATTCCTCTCTGTCTTCTGGGGGGTATTTTATACATGTAATTGCCACCGTACCATCTTGCTTTGAGTTCTGGGGGTATATATACATGTAATTGCCACTGTACCATCTTTCTCTGAGTTCTGGGGTATTTATACATGTAATTGTCACCGTCCCATTCCTCTCTGAGTTCTGTGGGTATGTTATATATGTAATTGCCACCGTACCATCTTTTCTCGGTGTTCTGGGTATTTGTACATTTAATTGCCACGTATCATTTCCTCTCTGTCTTCTGGGGGTATTTTTACATGTAATTGCCACCGTACCATCTTTCTCTGAGTTCTGGGTTTATTTATATATATAATTGCCTCCGTACCATCTTTCTCTGAGTTCTGGGGGTATTTATACAAGTAATTGCCACCGTACCATCTTTCTTCTGAGTTCTGGGGTATTTATACATGTAATTGCCACCGTAACCATTCCTCTCTGTCTTCTGGGAGTATTTATACATGTAATTGCCACCGTACCATCTTGCTCTGAGTTCTGTGGATATTTATATATGTAATTGCCACCGTACCATCTTTCTCTGTGTTTTGTACATGTAATTGCCACCGTACCATTCCTCTCTGTCTTCTGGGGTATTTATACATGTAATTGCCACCGGTACCATCTTTCTCTGAGTTCTGGGGTATTTATACATGTAATTTCCACGTATCATTCCTCGCTGTTTTCTGGGGGTATTTTTACATGTAATTGCCACCGTACCATCTTTCTCTGAGTTCTGGGTTTATTTATATATATAATTGCCTCCGTACCATCTTTCTCTGAGTTCTGGGTTTATTTATATATGTAATTGCCTCCCGTACCATCTTTCTCTGAGTTCTGGGGGTATTTATACATGTAATTGCCACCGTATCATTCCTCGCTGTCTTCTGGGGGGTATATATACATGTCATTGCCACCGTCCATCTTTCTCTGAGTTCTGGGGGTATTTATACATGTAATTGCCACCGCTACCATGTTTCTCTGAGTTCTGGGGGTATTTATACATGTAATTACCACCGTACCATCTTTCTCTGAGTTCTGGGGTATTTATACAAGTAATTGCCACCGTATCATCTTGCTCTGAGTTCTGGGGGTATTTATACATGTAATTGCCACCGTACCATCTTTCTCTGAGTTCTGGGGGTATTTATACATGTAATTCCACCGTACCATCTTTCTCTGAGTTCTGGGGGTATTTATACAAGTAATTGCCACCGTATCATCTTGCTCTGAGTTCTGGGGGTATTTATACATGTAATTGCCACCGTACCATCTTTCTCTGGGTTTGTACATGTAATTACCACCGTACCATCTTTCTCTGAGTTCTGGGGGTATTTATACATGTAATTGCCACGTATCATTCCTCGCTGTCTTCTGGGGGTATTTTTACATGTAATTGCCACCGTACCATCTTTCTCTGAATTCTATGTTTATTTCATATACTGTAATTGCCGCTTCCGTACCATCTTTTCTGAGTTCTGGGGGTATTTATAGATGTAATGGCAGCCCAGGCCATCTTTCTCTGGAGTTCTGGGGTATTGTATACATGTATGCCACCCGTAGCCATGTTTTCTCTGAGTTCTGGGGGAGTATTTATACAGTAATTAGCTACCGCCCCCGTATCCATCTTTCATCTGAGTTCTGGGTATTTATGACCAAGTAATTGCCACCACGGTACCATCTTTCTCTGAGTTCTGGGTAATTTATACATGTAATTGCCACTGTCAACCATCTTTGCTCTAGAGTTCTGGGGGTATTTATCATGTAATTGCCACCCGCGTACCATCTTCTGCTCTTGAGTTGGGGGTATTTATACATGTAATTGCCACGTACATTCCTCTCTTGCTTCCTGGGGGTATTTATACATGTAATTGCCACCGTACCATCTTGCTTTGAGTTTGTGGGTATTTATTCATGGTAATTGCAACCGTCACCCATCTGCTACTGATTTCTGGGGTTTAATATATGTAATTGCCACCTGTACCCATATTTCTCTGAGTTCCTGGGGTATTTATACATGTAATTGTCAACCGTCCCATTCCTCTCTAAGTTCTGTGGGGTATTTATATATGTAATTGCCACCGCGTTCCACAACTTTCTCCTGTGTTCTGGGGTATTTATACATGTAATTGCCACCTAGGTACCATTACCTTGTCTTGCTGGGGTATTTATATATGTAATTCCACCCGTACCATTCCTCTCTGTCCTGGGGTATGTTATACATGTAATTGCCGACCCGTACATCTTGGCACAATGCCTTGTAAGTACTCCGTTTATGTGCTACTCTTATTTTTTTTTATTCAGGCTCTCTCGCAAATCAATTTATATTTGCTACGGTAACGTGTACATTAGCGAAACAGCCTGCTCAATTGCAAACTAGCTTGCGTGAATAAAAAGGCTAAATATAAAAAACCATTGCAAAGTTTCTCAAAATAGTCCCTCTCTGCACCAAAATGAAATTAACAGTTAATGTAAAGGTAATGACCCCTTTAACTGCTGCACTGATTAACCTTGCCATTAGCACCAGTAAAATGTATTATCAGACTCTCGTGCTTAGAATCGTTTGCGAACAGGATATGGACCTGCTCGATGTAGTCCAGGAATGCTCAGGACCTAGGGGTTTTCCGGGATAACGAGATCTTTTCAGTAATTTTGCTCTTTCATCCTTAACGTCACTAGAAAATCATGTCAACCGTTAAACTCAACCCGAATGACTGGTTTTGCTCCAATAACGTATTAACTTTCATTTAGTGGGAATCAAGGTACAAGGTAATGTTTTTATTATACAAGAGACAGGAAAATAATTTTTAAGAAGTTGGATTATCTTGATTATAATGGATCCTATGGAAGCAACCGTTCTGTAATCCGAGCTTTTGAACGGAAGTGCCTGAGATCCTCACTCAAGGTGATAGTAAGTGCCGAAATGGCAAATAGCTGTAACCCACCTGTCCCCTCACTGGGTGCAAAGAGCAGGTGGGGGGGCAGGTTTAGGCATGCTGGAGGGAGCTCTTCCTAATCAGGTCCCATTAGTCATTACTAAGAAATTTCATAGGTAGAAGTATAAATCCTGATACATAATACAACATAATGGTATCACTTAAAGTATTTGTCAATACTACAACTCTGACCTACTATGGTTTTGATAATAATAATCAAAACATTACCAAATGAGAGCCACTATAAAAGGAGTGTGCTGTTGGGCATCACTCTAGTGTCTCCTCAGACTTATGCCGAACCGCCTCCTCGAGTCCCAATGCAAACATCTGAATTCTGAGACTCGACTGGACCTCCGCTCCGCTGTAAACATGGTTATTCGCAAAATACAGCAACTTGCATTCGCCTGTCTGATTAATAGGGCCAGAGATGGCTCTTGATTGTTGCTTTGTAATCTGTGGGATAGTGTTTAGTAAACAGGACCGGTCCCTCTAGGGATTGTTGCTTTTTCTTCGGAAAATAGGTGTTTTGTACGGTAAGATGGTCCTCCGGGTATTGTTGCTGTACCTCTGTGGATAGTGTTTAGTAAGGGCAAGATCGTCTTCAGGGATTGATCTGTTACTGTGGGGGAATATTTATTACGCAAGATGATCCCAAGGATTATTGCGTGAGACTAGTAGGTAGTGTTAATCAATAAGGCAAAGATGGTCCGCAGATGTTGCTGTTCTGTACTGTGGGCTACTTTTTTAGTAAGGCAAAGATTTCCGGACTTGGTTGCTGTCTCGTGGGATAGTTTTTTAGTAAGGCAGACGGTTTCTGCGATTGTTGTTGTTTTTTGAGGCCCTATATGCAGTATACTTACATAAACCCATAACATTGGCCATAAAAACTGTTCAGTGGAATCCTGGGATTCATAGAGTGTTTTTAACTTGGTCCAATGATATGTGGCATATATGATGCTGTATGACTAGAATGCTTTGGCAGCTAATTTTTCAAAAAATTCACTAGTTTCTAACAAAAAAGATTAATAATTTAGGAAAAGAAATTGCAACTTGGTAGTTTGGGAGTACGTAGTATATACCGGCCGCCCTCGCTTAACCCCCCGGTGCCACGCATTACGACTTCCGGGTTGCTTTTTTAGACCGCGCCGACCCGAGCATGTGCAGCGTCCTATAAAAGAACGAGTACAAATGCCGGCATTGACAGTGGCGGGTGGGGAGATCAGAGGGTAAACCCAGTGGGTATCGGGCCCTGCCCGCACATCACTAGTACATAGATATACTGTTTCTTATTATTGTGCCAGATCTGCTTTTTCTATGTGGTAAGTTTTTCCTAGGTAAACTACAGTTAGGTTGAATGTTTGGCCTGAAATCAAACTTATGGAGGTTTTTGGGCAGCAGTGCTTTGAATTTTAGTAGGTGAACTGCTTGAGTTTGAATCCTATTACAAGTGAGAAATTTCATTAAATTTATAAGATTTTGGTATTGACGTGTGAGGTGGAGATTGATAGTCGTTTCCAAATATACTGTGTCTCGTACATAAATAAAATTGATGTGTCTGATATGTGGATGATTATGTGAAACATGTTTTGTTATTTCTAAGCAGCATAGTCGTGTCCTGCGTGGAAAGGGTTTTAAATTCTGTAAATTACAAGCTTTATTTACCATTTCTTCCCTAGAGGAATGAGGGTTAGATTTAGCATGAGCTGTATATATAGTGTTTGGCCACTAGAGGGGAGTAGTTGAGACACTATAGGAGGTGCTAAGCAGGGTGGAGTTTAGAAGAATATGAAGAGACAAGTCACAGGCGGCAGATGTGCATCAGAGGAGAACATCTATTGAAGAAGCCACTTTGCAGTGAAGACCACAGCCAGGACCCAAGTAAGTAGGAAGTGTGAGGCTGGTTTAGATAGGACATGTTTTCTTATAGTCCACTGTCAGCCCTTTAGAGGGGAATGTGGTACAGGTCCCCTTAAGCATTAGGGCTCCGTAAGCTATGGTCGTTTTATCAATTGTTATTTATTTAGTCGAGTTGCACGATTATTATGGTTATGTTTGAAATCTTAAGTAGCCCCAAAAAAAAACCTGGTTTTCTCAATTAACAATTCCATGTCTTTATCAGAATATGCATTGAGAAGGCAGAAGAAAAGGATGTAAAAAGAAAGAAGGGATGGAATTTGAGATCATTAATACAGAAGAAGACAAATTTCCCGGAACACTCTCATGGTAAGTTATTATGGCTTTTGTTGGTACAGAACATGTCAGGCTGTTGCCCAATTAAGACAATTTCTGGTAGTGGGTTATAGACAGTTAATCATAGATAAGGGTTGTAGAATTTTTGATTATGACTAGTACAGCAGAATAGACCAGCAGCCAGATATGCATTTAGTTCACGTGTAACTGACTGCCCTGGCATGTCCCGTTTCTTTCAATAGAACCTCTGCTCGAATCAGGGCAGATCCGAATCTCCTGTGCCTGAGGAGGTCCCCGGTGCTGTGATGCTATGTTTTGAACCGGTCCAGGGGTCTGTTTGGCGGACGGTCCAGAGCCAATTGCTCTCTGCGCGCTAGTATTTAGATGTTTTTTTATCTGGTAACTAATAGTATTTGAGAAGATAAAATACTTCAGGTGAACTTTGAGGGAGTTTTGAATGTAACCAAATATAAAAATTTAGGAAAGGGTTTGGGAACTTGGATGCTTGGGGAGTAGAAAGACAAGCATATTCTACAGTTTATGGGGATTCAGTGAATGTGTACTTTCCAAAAAATATTTTTTTGGTGTTAAGGGTTTCTAGGGGCCTTTTCCTCTTTTGACTCCCCTCAACTAGAATCTGAAATGTGCTTGATTTGCAAGTATCTGGATACATAGACTAGATCACTGATTAGCTATGGGGTGTCTCATTTTGGGGCCCCATATGCCCACATAACTTAGCTAAAAAAAACCTATACGTAAACATGTCAACACAGAGTCAGCCTAATATCAGTGGTACAAAGGATATCTAATAGAAATTATTCATAAAATGTTAATCTGTAGGTGTTAGAATCTGACTCTTTGCTGTGACAGTGCGGTGTCCACCCTACCAAGTGTGTCAATCAATAGGGAGCTTTGCGCGAAGCCACAGAGTGCTGTCATGGTACTGAATGGAAAAGGCAAGTTTTAGCTTCCCTCAATGGCTGCATTAGTTTATTGCAGTATATGTACATATAGTCACATGTTAGAATATGTACTTTTTAGGCAAATGTGTTTTTATCCAACAGGGAACCCGCCCCGGCCCCACCCTTTAACCCTACAGATGTTGCATTCTGATTGCTGACAGGGTTGGTTCTCTCTCCTTTATAATACACATAAGGCCGCAGTTGTTAAAGCAGCACATGATGGCCCATTGTGGTGTGTTTTTTTTCTTGCCCAACTCCCCGCACCTCTGGCACACAGAATTGAGAAGATTCCAGTTTGACTAATTGTTTTGTGCAATGAAGAGAAACATCTCCGGTGCACACCACTGTCCTAATAACTGGTGCTTTTTTTTCTTGACCCTGGAAACCAGTGGCAAATAGAATGTAATGGGCTATGGTGTGCAGAGTGGGGGCAGGGATGAGATGCCCACCAGGTTACAAGGAGAAGAGGAAAGCCGCCAACAGTTCTGGTATTAGAGGTGCTGGGCATGTGCCGTTTCGGAGGCATAAGGGAGTTGTGAGTTTAACAACTTGGAGGATATGGGAGTTGTAGCAAGAGGGCCACACACCTGGCAGTCAGGATTTAGAAAGCAATCTATTTCAATTAATCTACACACCGGAAGATCACTATGGGGGTTATATTAAGGCCAACATGCTTGAAGGTTTGTCCGAAGGAACAGGTGGTGATTAGTTCTCCGTCCCATGATTTCAACTTGTGACTTTCCCTTTGTGGCCAGCGAGAGTCCGTTGTTGGCCCCGCATAGAAGGGTATGTCACGACTTTTTGGCTGTGTTGTTCATAGGCCGCAGTCAGCGATAATTCCGCACTGGTGGTGTTATGCAATGAGAGAGGGTATACCAGATTTTTTTTCTCTCCTTGCCTGCTTGTGGGCTGCACCACCCCCTGCATCTGCCCTCCCTCCTTGATGCCTTGCTTGTAAGACTGTGCTCCTTCCACACTGGAATCTCCCAACATTAAGGGCAGGTAAGGGGCGCCAACATCAGGCATCTTTTTTTTCCCATAATTATATTATAATGATTATGAAGATATAATTAATAAATGACCCCAGAACACCGGGTCCAATAAAAACACAGCAGCACCCCGTGTGGTCACTTGTAGTAAACATCTTGCCTCCCTCAGGGGAGACAAATCCAGAGGAGTAAACACAGCGAGCACCTTTTCCTCTCTCTAATAAAGAAGCTGTTCTGCCCCATTGACCCCACAGCAGGGAACCTCGTCACGCCTTTACCCACGCTGGCAGCCCACACCACCGCCTTTTTAAACCCACATAAGGGAACCCGCATGCCTGCCCCTTTCCTACAACAGGGAACCTGCCGCGCTGCCCTTTACCATGCAGGGACCTGCCCTATTCCCTCTACCCAGACCAGTTGGGGAAAAGCCCCCCCACCCGAAAGGGCCCCCCCCCCCCCCCCTTTTTTTTTTTGCCCACTGCAGGCAAAGCCGTGGCAACCCCTTTACCTAATGCTGGTAACCATGCACCGCCTTTACTCACGATGGGGAATCGCCAGCCCCATTTTACCCAACGCGTGGAACCCGCCCCGCCCTTTACCCGACGCAGGCAACCCACCCTGCCCTTTCCCACAACAGGGACCCGCCTCTTTAACCCATGCTGGCAACATGCCTGTCTATTTACGCATTGCATGGAACCCGCCCACATCCTTTACTCACATAGGAAACCCACGCTGCCCCTTTAACCCACACAGGGATCCACTCACCCCTTTACCAACCGCATGGAACCGCGCCCGCATTACCCACACAGGGAACCCGCCCATTAACCAAAGCATGGAAGCTTGCCCTATTTACAGCACAGGGAACCTACGCCCAGTTTTACCACTGCAGGGATCTCGCCTGCACTTTACCCAGTAGGGAACCGCCTGCTTTACCTCACTGCGGCAACAGCCTTGTCTCTTTAACCCCATTTCATGAACCCACGCCCTTTACTGCATGTAGGAATCCTACCTGGCCCCCCTTTACCCACAAGGGATCCGCCTCGTAAATGCCCGTTAACCATTGCATGAACTTGCCTCTTTACCGCACACAGGGAACTCCGCTTTACCCACGCAGGGATTCTCGTCCACACCTTTACCCTGATAACCATGCAGGAAACCCACGCCGCACAGCTTTACCCGCATGCATGGAACCCGCCTACCGCATGCAGGGAACTCGCCCGCTCCCTTTACCCATGCTAATGGAACCGCCTACCCCACATGCGGGAATCTCGACCGCCTTTACCCATTGCATGGAGCCCGGCCTTTCCCGACACCTAATTATTCACTCAGGGAACTGCCTGCCCTTTACCGCACGGGCAGGGAAAGCTGCAACACCCTTTACCCATGCAAGCAAACGCTCCTTTAATCGCCACGCAGGGAACCCACCCACTTCTTTACCCCATGCGAAAAACCCCCTGCCTCTTTACCCCTACAGGGAACCCACCTGCCGCCCCTTATCGTCATGGCAGGGAACCTGCCCGCCCACTTTATCATGCAGGGAACCTGCCCCGTCCTTTATCCCATGCAGGAAACCTGCCCCACTCCTTTACCCATGCATGGAACCCTCCCCATCCTTTTACTCATGCACCGAAATCCCCAGGCAACTTTACCCCACGCAAGGAACCCGCGTGCTCCTTAACCATGACAGGGAACCGACCGCCCTTTATACCCATGCATGGAACCACGCCCACACTT